>NW_010105375.1:53799-89148 GCF_000699245.1 Pterocles gutturalis | reverse complement strand
CACAGCCGCCTGCAGGATCTGGTGGGATTCTGCTCAGCACTGAATTCCTGCCCCAGCCCAGGCTAGCTGGGAGCCAGGCCTTTCCAAATCTGCTCCCGTGCGCAGCTCGGATCCCAGCGTCACATTATCCGGATTCTCCACGGGCACGTTCACAGAGTGTCCCCTGCCCACAGGAATCTGGCCCTTGCCCCATCGCTGGCCGCTGCGTTCCCAAGCTCTCCACGCCGAGCCTGCCAGCACCAGCAGGATCCTCCAGCAGCTCCCTCTGACTCGGCATTTCTTGGCTTTTGCGGGTTATCCGTGTGCCAGCTTTGCTGTACGTTAATGTGCCGAGCAGGGTTTCTCTCAGCAGGCAGCGCCGCACCGAGGGCTTTCCTAATGGGGATCAATGGGGCAGAAAGAGCAGCGAGCCAGCGCTCCGCAGCATCCCTCCTCCGGCACCCCTCCTGCACTGAGCTCCTCCTCCCGCCCACTGGGAAAATCATACCATGGCCAGAAATTCTGGGTGAATTCACTAGTGGCCACTTAAACCAAGGGCGAGTGTGCTGCAAGGTGGGTCCCTCTCATCTTTGGGTGTCCCTGAGATGGGGAGCTGCCCGGGGGGTGGGAACAAGAGGTGGAGGAGATTCAGCAGAGCCACAGCCAACGTGCAGCCCCCTCTGAAAGCCAAGACTTGCAAAAGAAATGAGAATAAATAATCCCCAGCAGCTGTAGCGTGCCTTCCAGCCTCACTCCTTTCCTTCTAGCTGAATCCTTGTAGGGATGGACACTTGGCCGGTGCAGCCAGGACAAGTTGGATCAGAAGTGATCTGTCACTTATCCACTGACTGAGGAGCACCATTGACGTACATTCACAAGGAACACATCCCACAGCCAACCAGACCTCTGCCTGCATCGTGGAGCAGCTGCCTCGGACACATCCCCCTCCTCCCCAGGGGCATCCTTATGAAACAGCAGCTCCAGCCACAGCACATGAAGGCTTCGGAAATGGAGAGAATGTGAAAAAACACACAAACTTAACTTCTTCCTGGAAGAATTTTCTGAGTGTTGCATCCGTGCAGTGATGGGGCAGGTGAGGAAGAGCCAGAGGTGCTGCAGGACTGGGAAAATGTGGGGCATTTCTGAGCCATCTAACGGCCAGGCTCCCTCCCCTCCCTTGCCCCAGCAAATCTCCTATCCCAAGAGCCCCAGATTCCTCTTTTTCCGAGGAACACGACAGACGGCAGCCAGCGCTAAAGCGGCTCTAACGGAGCAGAGTCACCGAGGGCATGGTCCTGCAGGGATTATTCTGAGCTGGCGAAGGGGGATGGAAGAAGAGAAGGACCAATGGTCCCTGAGAACCAATGTGCCAGCTCTCCCCTCCCAGAGGGAGCAGGACAGTTAAGGAAAACGTCAGAAGAAACATCTGCAAGAAGAAGGGAGTCAGGGGGTGCAGAGGTGACAGGATAAACCCCAGCAGCTGCTGCAGAAAGTCAAGCGCTCGTGCAGAGAGCGACGCTCGGGCCCTGCAGCAGAGGACCCAGGGAACTGGCCCGATATTATCACGTGTGTCAGGCTCGCTCGCATTTAGCAGATTACTCTAGAATTTGCATTCAGGCAACATGAGTTGAAACAGCAACCACAAACTTTATCAGTCTAATATATAAGGTGATTTGCATAATTTCCTATTTGCATGGGGCTCCTATTTTTTTTCCCCTTGTATGATCAAATATACCTGCTTCCAGATGAAACGCGTTTCAGGTTTAGAGGATTAACCTGCCTGCAAGAAGTGACAATGCTGACTGCTTGTTATCTGCAAAATACAACTCCAGATCCCTGCAAGCTGGGGAAATCGCATCTCTCCCTGTTCCTCGTCGCAGGGAATTACAGCAACACTGCTCCCAGGGGTGTGAGAAGGAACTCTCGCACAATGCCTGCCCAGGACCCCCCACGTCCCCCTCTTGGTGCCTGGGCCACACGTAGCCATAGAAGGGGATGCTGTAGGTCACTAAAAGCTCGTATCCCTCCCCCCAGAGATCCCAGGGTTGGTGTCCAAGGCTCCCGGTTCCCACAGGGGTGCAGCATTGCACCTCTGCTGGGGGCACGGAGCTGGTTTGGCTCCGACAGTGTCCCAGCTCCCTCCGTGCAGGCAGGAGTGGGATCCAAAGCTGCATCTGAAGGAAAGCAGCGACTGGGAAAACAGCAGCTGTGGAGCTTGTCTGAAGGACACAAGGCTTTAGGGGCAATGCGTGTGACATGACCAGAGTGGTAACTAGGGTAACACCAGCTCTGCTGCTCTTCAGAGGGCACAGAAGGAATGCATCATCCCTGCCTGCCTCAGTTTCCCCACATCAAGCATGAGGATGGTAATGTTGGTCAGCAGTACAGGCAGCACAAGAAAAAGGGTATTGGTGAGGTTGTTAGTTATCGGGAGGACTGAACTCCCCAGGCAGCAGGTTCAGAGCAGTACCAGTGCCCTGCTCAAGAACTTGACATCTCCACCCACGTCCATCACCCAGCCCTCAGACCCCTCCATCAGCACAACTCAAAGCACTCGTAAACCTGAGGCTTATCGAGGAGGAGGATCTCCTCACAGGCAGCAGCACCCCATCGCTGCGGGTCAGCAAGGTGCCATGCGTGCCCCTGCTGCACCGAGCCTGCAGACATCCCATCGCCCGAGTGATGGAGACGCAACGGCTCTTTGTCTATCACGGATTAATATTTAATGCAGGCTTCTTCACACCTGCTGTGCTGGCCAGCCTGCCTTTACATCCCCGGGCAGAAAAGCCTCCACTGATCCACTGCTAAAAATAGTTCCTCCCAGGTCCAGAGGCAGAGCCACCGGCTCCTCCAGCGCGGCAGCGAAGGGTTTCGTGCGTCTGTTGCCTGGCAGACGCCCAAAGTGTTTTTCTGGTACGAGGGGCTTTTTTTTTTTTTTCATGCATCACCAAAGAACAGAGCTGCTATTTTTAGCTCTAATAAGCATATTTAATTTCCTACTGCCTCATTTCAACTGTTTTGTGCAACCAGCATTTCTGAGCACGTCCCAGGGGAGCGGGGCAAGGACCAGGCTGAGCTCGATGCTCTGCAGCTGCTCCGTGTCCCTCGAGCATCCCTAACCACCGCTGTTCCTCTCAGTACTACCAAACCCCGAGATTCAGCGAGGACCAACGTGCCAGGGCTCAGCGTGTCCTCTGGGCAGGGACCCCACACCCCCAGGGCCCAGCGTGTCCTCTGGGCAGGGACCCCACATCCCTGAGTGCCCCCGGGACTGTCTGGGAAGCAAAGCGCTCCCCCTACATGAATAATTAACCAACACAACATCAAAGGTCGCTCATTTGGAGGTATAAAATGCAGAGTAAGGCACACATTCTGCAGTTCAGAGTCATTCCCAATTAAAAAGAGCTGCGGCAGAGCCACATCCCAGCCGGACACGCTGCGGAGCGGTGGACCTTCCCTTTGCCGGTGACTTTGGAAGTGTCCTAACCCCCAAACGGCCGCTGCCGTTAGCTCACGAACGCACCGCGCTGTACGCCCCACCAACATCTGGACATAGACAGCATTCAGAGCAGGGTCCATGTTCTCTCTCTGTCCATTATTGATTCTGGTTCCAGGGGGAGGGGACGCGAGTCCTTAACCGCGTGAGCAGCAGCGACATCCCAGCGCGCAGCATCCCTGCATAGCTCGCTGTCAGGTCCAGGCTGCAAACACAGATCTAACAACCAGACAAATAAGGAATATGGGCTGTTTATAGCTCAGTCCTTATCCCCCGGTAATCAATATGGCTCATTAGGTTTATGAGACAATCGTGTCTTCTGCTGCCCTGGCCCAGAACCTCTGAGCAACGGCTTCCCGATGCCAAGTAATTATAACGATGTCTCGCAAGTGAAGCAGAAACAGGCAAGTAAACCGATTTGCAGCAGTTTCATTGGGCTGAGTTTTCCCTGAGCTCAGTGTCTTTCCAATGTTCTACCTCTAACTTTCTCAGCCCGAACCCGCGCGTTACTGGATATTCTTGCTGGGTTTCCATGCGGGGCACTTCGGGAGTGTTCTGCTCTCAGACCCAGTGCTACTCCAGGCTGTTCCCCTCCCTCTCTCCATCACCTGCCCTTTCTGCTGTGCCTTTGTTTCAGGCATAAGAGAAGGGGAAGCAAGGAATCAATGAATTACACGCTGTCCCCAAGAGGATGCAGGGGATTGACCCCAGGTGTCCCCAGCCCAGGCTGCTCCTCAACCATCCTCCCTGTGCTGCGCTGTCCATGCACATGGGGAACGGTGAGAGGAGGAGAAACACAACTGGAGACCCCAACACCTCTGTGCCTGCCAGGATGCCCCTCCTGGGGCAACCGCTCTCGTTCCTCCAACCCAGGAACACAGCACTCAGGTTGGCGGGTTTAATGCTTCTCTTACGACAGTGACTGCAAACGGTCAGTGGCACGTTTTTGGACTAGGACACAGACTCCTTCAGAAAAAACCATTCCTCTGCCAGGGGCTTGGCAGTTCGATGGCTTGGCAATGAACAGGGGATGCTCTTGGGATCCATCTTAATGATTAAAGTAACAGCAATTACAAGAGTAACACTATTAATGAGGGGTGAGGAAACGGCACTGCAGGGAGCGATGCCCGTCCGACCGGGAGGCAGGTCGGACCAGCGCGTGTCCTGTCACAACGGCTGATTCAGGAGCAGCCTCTGTACAGGAGATTTGCCTGGGAAGGGGGTGAATGAAGCCGTGGGTCTGTGGAGGAAGGGAACTGGTCTCAAGATGTGCAAGGAACCTCTAGGAAAAATAAATCATGGGAAAAGCTGTCGAAGGATGAGCACTGGGGACAGGGGTCTGCTGTCCCCGCACAAGCGCACACAGAAGATGCCCGTGGGCTGTTCTATAAGACAAGCCCTGTACATCTACTGATCATCCACACATAATGGGAGACTTCAAGAAAAACAGAGAGGGGGCAGAAACACAAATCAAGGAGTAACATTTTAGAAGGAGAAATTATAAATTGCAATTTAATCACATAATCACTTTGACACTCTCAAGCAAGCTAATTTCTTCCCTTGCCTCATTTCACCCACTTGGCAAGATGAATCTTAATGAATAATGTCCTATGAATATTTAATTTTTTGATCAATTTGAATTTTTTTTTCCTCATGTCCCTACCTGCTGGATAGATAAATCAGTTCTCACCTCTTTTCCTCTTGCAAACATACAGAGGACAACAGCTTCTCCTTTGCCTTCTCCCCTCCCCTGGTTTTTTCCTTTCTTCCCCCCCCCCCTTCTTTTGGCCAAGCAGCACATTGCCCTTGCCCCTCGTCCATCCCCCAGCAGCTCCAGGGGCTCACCCGTGGGCAAGGAGCCCCTCACCAGGGGACAGGGACCAACACCACCAACATATTCCACCCCATAAACCACCCACCGGCTCAGGGAACTTCCTCAAACCAGGAAAACTTTGCAGACAGACACGTAAATTGATTGCCGAGCGTTGCAGATCTTTAATGCGAATTGATTATCTCTAATGGCTTTAAAGCCATTTAAATAGAACCGGATTGGTTGGGCAAGAATTTGGCTTGGAAGGAGAGGGCAATAACAATCACCCCGCTAACGAGCATTGACCGGCAGCATCCCTGCGAAGCGGCTGCATCCCTCGCTGCAGAGAGGCCCCTGTACCCCCCACTGCCTCGCTCCTTCCCCGAGGTGGGGGAGCTGGGGGGTCCCAGCAGCGCTGGCTCTTAGGGACCAGCTGGACACATCTGTTGAGCTCGCCCAGGGATGGCCACCCACCCCCAGGAGAAGGAGGACAGGACAAAGGGTCCCCTTGGACCCCTGCCCGTTTGGTTTGCTCTTTTTAGTTGTTCTCTCAAGACTGTTTAATCAATTTCTGCCCAAAATTACTCAATTAGAAAAATCTTTTCAAAGTTAATGCTGGTTTCAAGCTGGAAATCCGTGCCCTCAGTTTCACGGTAGATCCATCGGCACCAGCGCTGCCCTGAGGAGCTGCAGGGAGCTGCCAGGCTGTGCTGGGGACACGAGAAACACAGAAGAGGCTCTTCCCCCAGAGCCATGGGATTTGGATTGCTTCGTGTTTGTGCCGCTGAAACCTCTAGTCTGAAGGAAAAGCTGCACTTCCAGCTCAGCCTGACAGGGTATTATCTAGGCTCACTGAGTGAATGTGGCACCCAGGGAAATGCTGGGACCCTCATCTCCCCCTACCCCTGGAGCCCCAGAGTCCCCTCAGAGTGCTGGGGACATCCTGGCCGCTCCCTCCCCTCCATCCATCCAGACCGATGGCCCCAGTGCCCACAGCATCTCCTCGGAGCCAGCTGCTGCTTCTCCTCCTCCTTCAATTATCCGCACAGTTCATTCCTCCCAGCTCTTCCCTGGGACCTCTGCTCTCAGCATCTCTCTCTCTGAAGCCCGTACTAACATGAAGTCAGTCCTGCACAGACTTCGGGGTGAGAAAGTTTTCCTGTCTGTGAAAATTCCAGCACAGATTTCTCTCTGGGCTATTGCCTGTGTGCTGCTGCTGCTGCCCAGAACGGCAGCTCTCTGAACTCCTCTTAACTTTGGTGCCTTTGCTGTACATCTCCTCTCCGTGCCCGGTTACATCCCATCAAAAGCATTTTTCCCCATTTGCAGGAGCAGCGATCCTGCTCAATAAGGGATGCTGCGCGCTGTGTCCCCGCTAACGGGAGATGCTTCGTTAGAGACGGGCTCTTCGTTAAACCAAAGCCTCACGCTATGCAAAGACTTAAATCTCACCACCAGGATTTTAATTTGGGATTAACCGATCGGGAAATTAGATCACTGGTTCCATCAGTCATGCCGCACGCCCTGTTCCTTCATGCTCCAGAAGCTTTCCTGCAGCGGGAGTGGCACCAGGACCTGGGATGCTGCGAGGGGACAGCTCTTCTAAATAACCCCGAGCCCTGGAGTTCTCTCTTTGGGGACCACCTGCTAACAGACAGCTCTCCTCTAACGTGGTCTTGGGTTTTGAAGTTATTCTAATGTCTGAATCTTTTCCATAATTTGCCTACAATTCCTTAGCTGCTCAGTCTTTATGCTGTAAATTGGATCCACTTCTATTTTGTGACATGTCCCTTTTTTTCCTGGGGTGAACCTATCCCTTAGGATTGTGTTTTCTTACTCATTGGAAATAAAGAGTAACTCCTTGAGAATTGGTGAAGATGCCTGTATGTGCAATTGTTGGCAAATCCTCCCCGCTCATAAAATAACCCCTGTTTCCATGAATGCTCCTGCTCGCAAACCAGCTCACTAGTATTTATCCTTGGCACAGAAACGCAAAGGCGGCGTAGACACAGACGAAGCAATTTTGAAAGATTTTAGAACCACAGAAAGTTTTATTCAGACATTCAGAACAGATAAAGATTCAATATAAATCTTTCTTTAAAGGCTTTTGTTTCCAGAACTCACTTTTTTTGCAGTCCAGAGCAGCTTGGAGCCCAGCAGAGCTTCTGGAGCCCGACCACTCCCCAGAACCAGCCCAGCATCCCCAGGTGCTGCTGCCGGCACCGGATTTATTGACCCTCCCTTCGTGTTTGGCAGCTGCTTCAAATCAAAGCCCATTAAGAATGATGCTCAACATTCTGCCACGGTTTGGTGTGCGGGTGTCTTACAGTGTGTGATTACTCTTTAGTTTAAAAGTTAGGAAATCTGGTATCTATGGAAGAAAAGTATCCATAAATATTTGCACGTATGTCCCTGCATATACATGTGCTCACTCCCATCATGTAAATTCTTGCTTTCTGCTTTTATTTCTAGGGCAACACTCGATAGAAGATGGAACATAGCAGCAGCCCGGCTGGGGAAGCCACGATCCAGCCCAGGTCCTGGAGAGGCAATTGCTCTGTCGGGGGGGTGGTGACGATAGCTAGTGAGATTTGCATGGAAATAACTGATCTCCTGATAGCGAGGATCACGCAGGCTGCGCCGGCTGGCAGTGCTGAAGGAAAGGTAAGGACAGAGGATCAGGACACAGCAGCCACGGGTGTCGCAATCAGCATCGCTTCGTTCCTGTGGTGGAGATGGCCACGCAGGAGGCTGAACCGGCGCAGATCTGGCTGCATGCTTGCAGAAGCCGTTCCTTGAAAATTAATGACAGCTTAAGTTTTCAATTAAATTTTAATTCAAAGTCTGTGACTGGTGCAAATCAGCACAGTTCCACTTGTGTCAGTGATTTATGTTAGCTGAGGCATTGGCCTGACATCTCGAGTGAAAGTCCTGCCAAAATATGCTGCGACAGAGATCCTCCGGCCAGATTCTTAAATGTGTTTAAGGCCTGAAAGGTGTAGAGAGGCATGAAATCGATGCGAGCCAGGCACGTCTGAGAACTCCATTAAGTGCCTCTCTGCCTCTTCTGATATTTAAAACACTGGCCCCAAGGAGTAGTTTGCTATAAAGGAAAACAAAAATCCTACAACCCCAAATCCTCTTTTATTTTACAGGCAGGATGTTCCCAGAACCATGCGGGTTCCAGGTGAAGATCTCTGATGTCTGAGGGTCTCTGCTCGTGACACCCCTGGGGTGGCTGAGGGCAGGGGACAGCCTCAGCAGGGCATGAGCCCCTGGCCACCGGGCTACACAAAATACCAGCCCTGGGCTGGTGCCCGATGCAACTGCAGCCAGCTCTGCCCATGCCTGGGCGTCTGCCCTCGCGAGGTCTTGGCAGGATCGGGCCCATGGGGGGCTCTTCGGGTCACTTGGGGGTCAGAGGCAGGATGGGCAGAGAGGGGCTGCTGGGGTTCACCTCTGTGTCACTGCAACATCGCAACCTGGTTGATCGCTGCCATTTGCAGTCTTTCAGGATTTAACCGGCTCTCCTGCAGCCCCGTCCCACCCTTGCCCGTGTTCCCAGTTTGGGCACCAGACTTCCCAAACCTTAGCGGGCTCTGGGATAAAATCAGGAGTCAGAGTTTTTAATGTTTGAAAAATGCCTCTCCCACTTTGGACAGGGTATAAATTAATTAGCTATTCAGAGATGTTATACATAATTAATAAGCCATTAGTGCTATATTTTAGGTAAATAATGCATTTTAATTAACGCATTAATAGTATTTGCAGAGGAGCCACTGAGGCACTGGGGAGGGTGCTGGGGAGGGCACTGTGCACCCCCTGGCATGGCCCCGGGGCTCGGCCAGCACCACGTCTGCCCAGCGAGCAGCAGAGAAATCACTCCATGGGCACCAGATCCTAAAAAGCCAAAAAAATGTAAAAACCAAACCAAAACAGCCCAGCCCGCGATCGGCCACAGGGACACAGCAGCGGCTCCGCGGAGGACACGCAGGGACAGAGGTGACACTGTCCCGGTGGCTTCTCTGGAGAGGGGTTTGCTCGGGAGTCGTGAGGACGCAGCGGCTCCTTCACATCCCCGTCAGTAGATCTGTGGCAGGAAATTTAACAAGTGAGGAAGTTTTGCACGCTCTTGTTCTGTTCTATATTTAATGTTGTCGTTTCTCAGTATGCCATTCGCAAGAGGTTCTTTTTTTTTTTTCTCTCCTTGCTGTTGAAGCCTGGCTGGATTGAATCATTATTCCTGATGTTCCACAAGTCCTGTCCTGAATATTTTCAGAAGAAAACAGTGAGATTACTGCTAGGGACTTTTTTTGTTTATAAATGTTGCGTAAACTCTCAACACAAGAGCAGCAAGAGGCGTTTAACCGAACCTGTTCAAGACGAGGAACGGCTTGTGCAGAGCGAAGCCGAGGGGTTTAGCGGGCTGAGAGGCTGGGGGGGAACGGAGCGGGTAAGGGCAGGAGGGATGTGGTAATGAGGGTCGCTGGCATCAGCAGAGGAGCAGCACACACACAGATATCTCCTGAGCTGCGAGGCCTCGGTGCGTCCAAGGACAGCGAGGCAAAGACCCTCCCGACACGACTGCTTGCATTTTTTCTGGGAACAATATTGAGCGTGATGATGGAGAGCAGCTGTAGCCCTGGAAGTTCCTGGGTTTGTGCATCGGGCTGGAAGAGCCGTTTCCAGCTCATCTGGTGACAGTGAGGCTGCACCGAGCCGACCCAGGTCCGGGAGCCATGAATCACCCTGAGTCACAGCTTCAGCCCTCCCCAGAGCCACGGTGATGGGACAGGTTTGACTCATCCCCACAGGCTTGGCCATATTAACTAAGCACCTTGAAGCAAAACTCTGTCATGTTTCTCAGGCTCATTTGTTTGGAGAAAACACCTCGTGAACTCCCTCCAAGTGATGCTCAGGAAACTTCAGACCACCAAAGGGCAGTGGTGGGTAGGTTGGCAGGATCACAGGCAGGGCCAGCTGCTTCTGGCCAAGATGCTCGAGAATTTCCCCATGGTAAGGGAGTGCCTGGGGCTGCCCGTTCCCCTCCTGGCCCGTGCAGGTCACCCCAAAGCCAGCAGGGATGCTCCTCTCCCTCTCGGCCGTGCTCAGCCTCCTGGAGGGAAGATCCCCAAGGAAGGGTTGGATCAATCACAGCTCAACGCACCAGCCCTTTATTAGCAAAGTGTCTCGAATGTAAATAATTAGCATTTTGATGCCACATGCCATACACAGGGACACCGAAGGCATTGCAGGCACGGAGCAGAGCCATATGTTCCTCTGATTAATGGTGTCAGGCAGAGCATTCAAGGGAAGAACAACGCAGGTCACAGAGGCGGTGAGCTCCTGCACGCCCTGAGCAGCAGCCATCCCTCGGGATGGGCTCGGCACAGGTGAATCTCCCCAAGCATTCCCGGGAGAATGATGGTGTTGTCTGGAAACTGATGTCAGATTGTCAAGGACGGAGGAAGATAACGCCTGCCCAGCTCCGCTCGCTGCGCAGAATGGCGAGGATGGCTGTGCAGCTCTCCCCCTTCTCGGAAGAATTACAATTCAGCTGAAGTATTTTTAGTCAGACCTTAATTAAATAGTCAAAATATTTCAGGCTGATGTTCATCAGCAAGTAAATTCAGAATGCAGGACAAGAAAAGCAGCTGTGCATTATTTTTCCAAGTAATTATATTTGAATCTCTGTGGTACAGAGAGGAGAAAAAGAAGTAAATTATACAGAAAAAGCATTCAGGAAGATTTCAGTGTTATTACAAACCTTCATTATAATGTATGATCAAGCATGTAAGTTAAAATCTTAGGACCCGGGGGTAACATATCGATTCGGGCGGACATTAAAATTTCTATTTGATGCTTAAGCAAAATCTAATCTGACTTCTGATTTTGCAAAATATTTTGGGGTAATTAGATGTGTTTGTGCCTTATTGATTCTTAAAATGAACATAAGCATGTGGGGAATTGCTAACGCTCTGGATTAAAGAGAACGAGACTCCCTGCTTTGCAAAGGTTCCTGCAATTAAATCACCTTCTGCTAATAGGACCCTCATTATTCCAGATGAAAATGAATGCAGGAAAAGCTAAGGGAGCCTAAAATAATAATGATCATAAAAGCCAAGCTTTAGGGTTTAAAGGAAAGTTTTGTTTCTTGTACTTTTGCTGATGGTTCCCACAGGCCTTTGGACAGTCTGGAGGATAAAATCCCAAAGAGCCCCAGTGGGAGGGGATCACCCCACACCTTCCTGGCATTTCCCAGCAAGAGAGCAGTCACGCAGATCCACCTTCGAGCCACGACGATATTTACTGCTCTGGTCATTTTTGCTGCCTGTTCCCCAACGGTTTTGGAAGACTGAGGCCAGTGAGAGCTCACACAAAATTGTGACACCTCTGCAGGGCTGCAGCGCCTGGCGACAGAGCCCCCAGCCCCACGGATGCCCCCGGCGCCGCGGGTGCTCGCAGCCAGGCATCCCTGCTGCACTGAGCATCACCGCTTGCTCCTCCGCTGTGCCACGCTGTGCTGAAGGAAGCAAAGAGTCAGCAGGTCTGGGTCCTTAGTCCCATTTAGCCTCTCTGCACCACTGCTCACGCTACATCTCCAGGGGTTCTCTGGAAGACAATGCCTCTGAGCAGTTTTATAGATGATAACGCTCCAGACCTGGCTGATCCCAGTCCTGCAGCTGGAGAACGCCGGCGATGCGCAGCCCGGCAGGCTGTGGGGACGAGCAGGGGTGAGCTGGGCTGACGGACGCTGACCGCGGGTCAGACCCTGAGTCAACAGACATTTCATTACGGCCAGGAGAGGCTCTTCTCCAGTTTGCTCATTAATATGATTACAAATAATCTTTCATCTCGGAGACAGGGGACTGGTTCTTACGCTGGCTGTGAGTCAGAGTGCTGCACAGGGGCGATTTGTATTTTCTCCCCTTCAGCAAGCATGTGAGACTCCTCCAGATACATATTTTAGCCAGTGCTGTGAACTCTAGATGAAACATTTTGGACAGAAAATCAATACAAGGACACGTGTATTCCCACCCTGAGCCGCAGCAGTGCAGACAGCAGTGCAGTGTGCCTCTGTCTGCTCCCACCCCGCGCTCATCCACAGGTCCTTGTACCCCGCGGTGCTTCACCAGGTTTACCTCCAGCATACAATGAACTCAAAAGTCACAAATTTTACAGCTGGGAAATACCATTGCAGTCATCCAGCCTGGTCTCCTGCAAGAGTCGGGCACAGGACTGCCCAGAACACAGTGTCCTGACTGGAACTGACTGCCTCCGAGGGGAACCTCGCCAGCATCCAGGCTCCCTGACCCCAAGAAGCGCAGTGGTGTTAAACTCGATGTTTCAAACCCCGTGTCCCAGGGGCTGTGCAGGACGGTGGCACAGGGCTCTGCTGTGGGATGCAGGTGGGACCACACGCTGCACAAACCCCCTGGCCACCACAAGCATCCTCATGCAGCAGCAGCATCTCATCGCTCTCCACTGGCCCCGGGGGATGTGGCAGCTCACGCCAAGGGCTGGAGGCTGCAGATCCAGCCCAGCCGTGCTGGGGACACAGCCTGGAACTGGGAGCACAGAGGACAAGTGTCCCTGGGAGCGAGACCCACAGCACTTGGCAGGAACCGCCGGCTGTCTGCAAGGGTGTGAAGTCTGCTCAGAGCGCACAGAAGGGCAGGAGTTCAGTGCTCTGAACAGATGGCTCAGTAGCGTTTGCTGCCGGAGCCCGCGGTCCCCAGCAGGACCTTTCTGTTATCATTTACCGCACGTGTCATTTGTCACAGCGATGCAGGGCCACGCACAGTGTGTGTGTGCACAGCACCGAGCTGCACGCACTGCAAGGGGGGCTGTGCCCCCGCTGGCACGGCAGGTTAAATGAAGTCATAAATAAGCAATAAGCAGAGATAAGTGTCTGATTTATTGAGGAGCTCGAAGGGAAAGATGAACAAAAGCAAGGTCACATCCCCCATTAAGCAACATCCCTGGCACCGCTCTCTCCTCTCTGCTCCTCCCCTTTGCTCCCGCCAGGTCTGGGGAACACCAAAGCAGAATTTCCACCCGCCCTTCTGGCTTTGGTGACCTTTGCAATATTCAATCCTGCCCATTTGCTCCAAATCTGGGCAGTTTTTCTTAATGCAACGCCAGCACACCGTGCCACAGTGGGATGACAGCTCTCCTGTAGCGTGGCAACAAGTGCTAAGCAACACGGAGTTTGCCATCAGGGCTCTGGTCTGGCTTCTGTCTGGTGAGGGACCATTTATTTCAGAGCTAATCTCTACCCAAGACACTGCCCCTCTGGGGGGCTGACAGCAGAATTATTCATCAGAGCTTGCTTGAAGCGGATGCTCGTTTAAAATACATCTCTCTCCCTGTGCTGATGAGCAATACGTCAAGGAGGGGAGCCCACAATCAGCCCCGGTACTCCAAGCAGGTGCTGTGTCAGGATTAGAGCTCAGGGTTTGCACCTAATAGCTTCCCAAGGGACGAGGCTGCTCTGGAAAGGGGGGTTTCAGTGCAGTAGGGTTTCTCTGCCCATGGGTGGGCTGGGGGCTGCCCTGTCCATGGGATGCTGGCACTGGTGCCACACTCCCAGGGCCACAATGGATCCGGTCCCAAGGATGCTGTGCATCCCAGGATGCTGGGGCTGCCCAGGTGGCTGCGGTGCCCCTGTGCAGCTCCTTATGGCACGGACATGTCCCCATGGGCCCCTGAGCTGCACTTAGCACCAGAGCATTGCTGCAGAGCAACAAAGAGGAGAAACTTCCATCGGGCAGGAAAGCAGCTGCCCTGGCTCCTGTCTGGGAATGCAGGAGAGTGTGTGCTGGAAAAAGTGGTGCCCGAGGGACATCTGGGAAGACAGGCTGCTATCTCCTGTCTTTTTGCTCTCTGTCACCGCCCGCAGCATTAAATAAAGCTGGTGGCCAGAGACAGAGGGGTGAAAGCGATGCTTCCGCACGATGTACCGAATTTTCTGTCACTTGGTGCTAAATAAGCCACAGCAGATTTAAAAGCAGCACGATGGCTGAAAAAATAACCTTAATAAAGTGGGTATAAATAACTGTATAGCACTGCATGTGTGTTGGCATTGTTTATGCAGGTAGGATTTAATAGCAGAGGTGTGACCACATTTATAACCGAGCAACCAGTGTGCAATTTCACAAACCCCATGTGCTTGCTCACAGGAGACAATCCTAATGTCTTTTAAGAAGAGTCATTAGATTTAAGTAACAGCCAGCACCCAGGTATTCTATCAGGCAGATATAGAACAAATCAACTTTTATTGCCAGGCAAAAAAGTAGAAAACCCAATTCCTCGGAAACTAATAAAAATTCTATAATTTTTTTTTTTGAGTCAAATAAGCACAGAGCTTATTACTTTGTAGACGTCCTCATAAAAACTGGAGCAAACCTAATCAAGACAAAAACAACAGCTGGGAGGCACCATGTATTTGACCAAGATGGATGCCTCAGAGATATGATATTCATTAGCTCACTAATTCCAAATGGTAAACAAGGTTTAATTAATTTGGATTTCAAGCTACAATGGTCCGTTGGTCATACATAGGTGTGCGCCTGGGATGCAGCATTAATAACTGAACATACAGCTGCTGTCGGAGCAAGTGTTTTCTGAATAATTTTGCATGTTCTGTTGGCATCTCTGCTGGGAGAAGTTTTGGGGCAGAATTGGGGGAGCATTAATCTCCTAATTTTGCTCCTTTGCAGGAGCGTTGCTGGGTGTGAACAGCCAGTGATGCCGCTTCAGGAGGATTTTCTCGGATTAATGGCTACAGGGTATGCTGGGATTTACATAAGTAGAAACTAAGAGTCTAATTTGCTAATTTTGTGTCTAATTTGTGCATTCCGTGCGGGGGGCTGCACTCGCAGTGTCAGATATCTGCACAAGCTGCAGCTGTTCTCTGGTGTCTCGCCCACAATCACTTCAGTCTTTGAACAGGGTCTGGAGGAAGCAGTCATCAACGCTTCACAGCAAAGCATCCCGACCTAAAGCCCCGATAAAGACCCAGTTTTAGCACATGAATAGTTATTCAGCCAGCACATTTGCATGTGCAAACACTCACTTCTGTAGCCAATTACACATTTGCATGTTCAGCTCCGCGGTTCCCATCCAGCTGCAGGCACAGCGCTCGGAGCGGGATCCTGCCCCAGCCCGGAGCTGAGCCCCGGGAAAGCCACGCTCCCCGCAGCCAGGCACGGCTCCGCAAACCTGCCTCTGCCCAGAGCCTGCCGTGGGTTTGTGCTGGGGTAAGGGGAGGGAACAGCGGTGCTCCGGGAAGCCATCGCACGGTATCTCCCGGGGAGGGTCCGAGCAGCATCACCCCCTGCTCCCCGCAGCAAGCACGGGTCCCGTTTTGTCACCGCAACAGCACGTTCTTGCCGCACTGACACTCCACATTTCCCGGAGTCTTTCCAGGACCCACCATTCCCTCTCCCAGCTGCTCAGGCTCCGCTCTCTGCAGGGCAGAGCCCGGCGGTTCTGGCACAAACCCCTTTATGACCGGGCAAGAGAAAGATGCTTCATTTTTAGGGAAAATGTGAAAGTCCCCAGCCAGGACACCGCGGGGATGAGGATGCGTGTCTGGTGCAATCTCTTGTCTCTCCACGACATTCCCTGTGCTCTGCTTCCCCTTAAGAAAGCTCCGCTTGTGCCGATGGGACTCCGGGGAACTGGAAAGCTTAGTGCAGAGCTCTCGGGAGAGAAGTTAGAGGGAGAAAGAAAATCTGTCACCGAGCTGCAGAAATGCCCGACCCGTCGGCAGGAGGGGAGCAGCAGCAGGGCAGGGTGTCACTGCAGAACATCTGACACAGCTGCCAGCAGTGCTGTGGGCTGGGGTCAGCAGCCCGGAGAGGGGAAGGACAGCCGCAGGGCACAGCTGAGCTCTCCCAGGGTTTTGGCTCCCCAAGGATGATTCCTAGACATAAGCCCACAGCTCACATCCGGCTCTGCCACCTCGCTCCCAGCTGCACAAAGTCCCTGCTCAGCAGGCTTTGGAATTGCGGATTGGGAGTACACAACACTCACAGCAGCAGCAGCGACAGATCCACACCCACTCCTCTATTTCTCCTCTATTTACATCAGAGCAATATTAATTAGTGAAAATTAAATTTCAAACAGTGACCAAGTGAACTCCAGTCTGTCCAACCAGGTGCAAGGAGCAGTTCTGGTTGATAACTGTCTCCACGAACCCCCGCCCCCTGAGATGCCCCCTCCAGCCCTGGGACCACTCCGTCTGGAGCTCGGCACAGCCAAGGGGGGCTCCAGGTGAAGGGGGTCTCACCAGGGCTGCCTCCACTGGCTTGCTCACATTTGGAAATGTCAGCATCGCTCATTGCCACTGCCACGGGAACTGCTTCTCTAACATGAATCACTGCTCGTGGCCAGAAAAATGATGCCAAGACAGTCTGATTTATTACCAGCGTAAAGAAATACTGCGCCAGCGTTAACAGCACAGAGCTTCACCTCCACGGGAGCAGGGGAAAGAAGAGTCATTCTGGTTTTTATTTGCTTTCCTCCCAAGATCTAAACCTGTAACTGAATCTTTCCACCCTGAGGCAGGTATCACAGCAGAGGTGTTTGGCTTGTAAACCATAATTCCTCTGCCCCACTGCAACGTGAATGGAAAATAACCCAGCTCACAGCCTCACAGCCCAGCACCGGTCACGGCACCAGCAGGACAGGGCTGCTGCAGCCCCTCTGCATGACCTGCCCAGTGATTTTTCAGTTCCCGCTGACCAACACCTCGCTGGGAAGTAGATGCTGGTACCCTGCTCCTGCCAACACACCCAAACCAAGCTCCCCAGCCCAGTTCCACGTTAAACAGCCCCCGTGCTGCAGCCCAGAGCCGCTCGAGTGAGAACAGAGGAAAGGAACAGGCTTTGTACCGAACCTTTGTGGACGGATTGTTAAAATGTCACAGCACATGATCTGCTGAAGTGTTGCAGAGTTAATCGTGTGACTCCAGCACTCACCTCCCCTGGGTGCAGCACAGCTCTGGCGCTGTCCTTCGGGGATGTGCAGGGGGGTGGGACACACTGCACCCCCATCAAACCCACCAAGGTGGGGGTTGGCTCCAGGGGGCTGTGGAAGTGTTCACTGTCCCCTCTGAGCGACACCAGGACACGCGCTTGTCTCGTACTCGTGAACTGGAACTGTGTTTAATTCAGGCTCGGGGCAAAGTCACGGCTCACAGCCCTTTAGCACGCTGCTGGATTCCAAACCAGCTTGCAAAATCGCTCCCAAAATAACCTCGCTGGTGTCTTTTATCCAGAGAACTATATAAAATCTCTTTGTTCAAAGACAAAGGTGCAAAGAATGTAAATGTCAATGCCTACCCCGGAGAGAGGGGACAGGTTTGAGGACTATTTCCATAGGACTCGGTGCTGGACCCCAGCAGGGCTGCGGCCGCAGGGGAGCACAGACCGAGCACGGCCACATCCAGGCTCATCCTCATCTTGGTGAGATTTTCTATGGGATTCCTTTAACCATCACTGCATGAACCCATCCCAGTACCTGCACCCAGCAGCTCAGGGAGGCTCTCCTTCCTTGCTGTCCAGGTGGTTCACCAGGAATCTGCCACTTGGTTGCTCACAGGGAAACCATTAACAAATAACCAGAGCCTGAAACAAGCTTTAATGAAGCACAACAAGAATTCGCTGTATTCACTTCCCCCCCCAAGTCACAGGCATAAACGTACGTGCTTACAGAATGATGATGTTGTGGGTAATCACAGCTAAATAAATAAGACAGAAACTTTGCATACCTTATGCAAAAAATCTGCTAGCTGCAAGATTTCAAGTTTCATTTAAAAATGATCAAGTCACTGGAACAAAGCCTATAGCCCACAACCACAGCTTTGCATTTCCAAGTGCTATGGCCCTAATGCAATAATGAATATATTTGTCTTCTTCAGACTGCCATCCTACCAGTTGCTGTGTCTAACATCATCTGCTCTTGGCTAATGTCTGTCGGAATACACAAATAGAAGCACTGAAACGTATTAAAAATAAAATTGATTCCTTTGCATGCCCCTCTTTGGTTTCTTCATTTGCCTGTTAATGGACCACTGGGCAATTAATTATGTACAAGTTCAGGTACAATCCTTGCACCCCTATGGAAGAAAGCTGATAAACTTCTGCAGACTTTTCCAGCCCAAGGTGATATTTCTCCCCCTGAGCCGCGCTGTGGGTTTCTGCTGGGACAGTCCTGATGAACAACAGATACATGCCCAGAAACAGGGCTCAGCCACACACCAACAGTTACATTAATCAGGGAATATGACATCTCCTGTCTCACAGCCTTCCTCCAGGTAGCCTGGCTTGTCCGGGAGGGGGCTGCGTCCTCCAGCCTGGATGCGGATGGTGAAAAATCGCTCTGAGCAGCAGCTCCTGCTGCAGCCCAGCTGAAGTATGGGGAACAAGAACGACACCGACACCGCTCTCTCTCATGTTGAGAGGGACTTGAATTATTTACAAAGCTCCCAACTAGACACTCGGTGCCTGGCATGAGCTTTTTCACACTCTGACTCTCCTTTCACCTCTCATTTGAGAGCAGCCGCATCCTCCCACATGGACAGGACACTGCTGGATCATTTACCCACACCCAGCACACGGGGGCTGGATCCTGCCCCAAGCACTGGGTGATCCCTGTCCTCCCTCAGCAGCATCCCCAGCCCCATGCCCGCCCGAGGAGCAGGATCGGGGCTAATGAGTTTGGCCATGGGCAATCGCCTCCTGTGTTCTGCTATTTTTTTTTTTTTTCTTTTTCGGAGCCTTTCAGCCCAGGGTGCTTGTTGCTCCTCCAACATCAACAACACTAACAAGCTCTGACATCTCATAAATTTCCTTTGGTAAAACAAAGAGAAACCCAAGCAGCAGCTTCCTTCTTGCAAGAGACGGCAGGTTTTTTTTTCTGGGGAGGGCTTTGGGCTTCAACTGGTGTCTGCAGAGTCAGGGCTGCCCCTGAGCAGGCGAGACCCAGCAAACCCCGGCCCCGGCCAGAGAAACTGTGTTTCCTCCTCTCTTTTACCCAGTGCAATGTTAGCAGTAAGCTGCAAAACACATTCATTGTTCCTTTACGAAATCAGCCTGCAGACACAGAGCTCCTTCCCTGTTATCGATCCGCAGACTCTGCGTGAGCCCCCAGCCCGGACCCCAGGTCACCCAGCGACCACGCGCATCACATCCCGTTCCAGGTAGAGATGCTGTCGGGCTGTGCACAGGAACATATGCATTTGAGCTGGGAAACTAGTTAATAAATTCAGACCAACACTTTGTGACATTTCCCACAAGACTTTAGCGCTGTTTACAAATTCCGAAGAACACCTCGAGCCAGCGCTGGCACGGACTTATGATTTATTTCAAAGAGAAATGGGTCAGAGCGTGTGGGTCTGTGTTTAATGTGAAAAGGGATTTGGAAATGAAAAGTCAACTGGCGTGAAAGATTGCAGGGCAAATGCAAAAGCAGGAAAGTGTGTGGGTGGTCTCTGAGCAGGTAATGGGATATTTGTAAGGAAAAGAAACACGCCGGACTGTACACTTTAATGAAACCGTTCCTTTTTACCAATCAATAACATAATTGTAATTTTCCAAAGCAAACTGCCTCTTAACGCCCTTTCCTCAAGGAGAGAGTGGCACAAGCAGGACAAGGAGTGAGAAGTGACCGAAGCAGCGTGTGTGAGACCCTCCCCTGCCTCCGAGGGACAGCTTGTTGGGAACACAGCGGGACTGGGGGGGTGCTGGGGGTGCTACAGGTCTTCTGGAGCTGGGGGAGAGCGGACACGTGGTGCCAGAGCCCAGTGAGGGGGGAGAAGGACCCACGGGGATGGAGTGGGCAGGGGCAGGAGAGGAAAATCATGGAATCAAAACACAGATAACGGCAGAGCATTATTCCAATCTGAGAAGACCACCCACTACCTGGGCTAACCAAACCTGCCCCATGGCACAACAGCCCCAATCAAACCCCTGGCTGCCTCATCAGTGTATCACCTTGAAAGCTAATTAATCATTATCCAACTCCCTCGTACCAAACCAAACCCCACCTCTTGTTTCAACACTTGCAGAGCATAAGCATGATTTATTTTTCAAAATTCAGAAGAAACTTGAAGATGAAAGGCTCACAGGAGTATCTCTGACTGCATCGCCATTCTTTAGCAGCTCTCATTGTTCAACATAAAACAGGAGGTACTATATTTTAATTGCTATAGATTAGCGTAAAGAGCATCAGGCAGCCAGTGTATCTTTGGCTGGCTCATTACTGGGCTCCAGCTCTCTTTTTCCTCACAAGGGTGATTTCCTTCACACCTTTATTAGCATGCACATCAGCTCCAAATGGAAAAGATTGTACAGGCAAACCGTGATGCACGTACCCTGCTCAGCACACGCACCGATGGGCGCTGAACCGAGCACACCAGAGATGGACCAGCAAAGCGACCCAAGCCTTGGAGAGCGTTACAGACCCAGAGCACTGCTCACACACCAGCTCCCAAATACATTCCCTCCCACACTGAACAGGGAGAAAAACACAAGGAAACCCTCAGGCAACTGGACCAAGAAAAAAAAGAAAGAAATGTAGGAAAAACAACTACTCACAGGCTGAGCTGGCAACACATCCCCCCTCCACCATCCTTCCAGAGCCTACCCCAGGGCTGCCTGTTCTGCCATTTTTATTTCCTCTGGAGCAGCAGGTGACCTCAATGAGCCCTCTCCTCATCCCCACCCGACCTCCTCCTGCCTCGTTAAACCCTAATTGGAGCATCACTGCCGGTAGCTGGGGACCTTCTGGGGCAGCTGATCATCCTTTTAACCTGCTCCCACCAGCTGTTTTGCAGGTTTCACCCTTGCTTGACAAAACTTTGCCCTTTTAGCAGAGAACAATGTCTAGTGCCCCAGCTCAAGATTCTGGTGAGCCTTTCCACGGGAACCAGCTCTGGCTTTCCCTGCTCTCGCTCTCTCCTGGCTCCCAGGGATCGGCCACTGCTCTGTGCCTGAGCAGCACAGGAGTCTGCAGAACTGTGCGGATAAAAGAAGGAATATTTATCCAAGCATATTCAAATAGATATTTAAACCTTCTGCAGAGTTTCCCTGTACCCACAGTTCTGCCGTGACGAGGTCAGCAGTTTTGCAGAATTGATTTAAGACAAAATCTACTGCTCGTTCTCCCTCAAAGTCTCCCAGAGGGACCTTTCTGTGCGCTCGTCTAACCCGGTGACTGATTTAATTTGCCTGAGCTGCTGGTGGGCAGTGCTCAGGAGGGACAGGCTGGCAGGTCCCTGCTGCCGAGCAGCCCAGCAGACCCAGCCCGGTGAGCGGGCTTTTAATGAGGAGCGAGAGTCAAGTGCATCGTGTTCCCATCAGATGAGCAGCTGACAAAACTTCCGAGCATCCCGGGGATTTCGGAGCATGGTGTGAAGCACCTCCTCACTGGGCTCAGACGCTGGTCCCGCCCGGGAGGGGGCTCGCGGGGTGGCCCGTGTGGCCAAATCCACCCGATGGTTTGCAAACCTCAGCTGCACCTGCACCTCTCGCAGTGCCTCCGTGGGCGAGCGGCTGGGTGTGCCCGTGTGCTGCTGAGCAAAGTTCTGCCGAGGGGTTTAGCTCTCTGGATAGTTCTGAGCCAGAAATTGCCTTCAGGTCTTCTTTTCTGCAAAGGAAAAAGGCAGACTGTTTGAAAGACTCTGCCATTATCCTTCAGGACAATAACACAATAATTAAAACCACCCTACACAGCCCATTTTCCATCCAGATCTTGGAGGATGACAATAGAAGGAATTACAATTGCCAGGACCCTTTTCTTCTCCCCCCCAGAAGAACCTCACAACTGACAGAGACTTGAAAGCTCGGAGCCAGGCTCTCGGGGAGAAGATGAAATGCTGCTCAGAATATAGATTTTGGTGCCAGATGGGAATTACAGCCCTGATCCATCCTCCTCTGTCACTGCAGCCTGTGTTGCTCTGTGGGCTAAATGGAAGTGAATACAGCTACTTTCCCTGTCTTGGGGGAAAAAATGACATTCCATTTTGTCTCCAAAAAATACACATTATTTAACTTATAAAATATTTAATCTATGTAATTAATCCTCTCATGACAGCGCTTTGCACATTTTTGCTGGCAATCCATACTTTGAATGGCCTATAGTTACAGCTAACTTTGTTTCCTTTTTCTCATGAAATTAATCAAAGGCTTGTATTCTAAATTATTCAGGAACTGAATGAAGCCTGCTTTCTGTGGCTTGCAGCAAGAAAACTCCTATTTCTTTCATGTGCCAGCAATACAGCAATTCAACTTTTCTGCTGGGGAAAGGACCAGAAAGCGGAGACGACCCACACCGGGGGTGTTGGCACGGGCAGCGAGGGGACCTGGCCGGGGTGAGCATCACACCCATCCCCTGCCTGCCTGGGAGGAACGGCAGCACCGCACGAGGGGATTCCAGCCGCTGAGGTGTGGATGCAATTCTCAACAGAGGCGGCTTGATTTCCCAAGATGCTGGGCTCCTGCAGCTCCTGCTCAGCTCGGTTTGGTTTGGCGCTGTCCAGAGCCCGGCTCCCACCGCACGGAGCTGCGGGAGGAACCGGATCACAGCCTTGGCGAGGCTTTGAGGTGCTCCATCAACACTTGCTCTTCTCAGCTCCTGCATGTGCATAAGGCTCCTGCTGGATCCAGAGTTCAGCCCCTTTGAAGTTTTCACCTCCAGGCTTATTTTTTTTCAGCAGACGATTCTCTCCATCACCATTTGTGGAGGAGCCGTATGGAGAGTCTCACCGCAAGGGAGACACATTTGCTGGTTCACTCAGAGCTGCATATGAATTTCCCGAGATCCTTTTATTTTTCATATCTAAAATATTTTCTTCTTTCTCTGAGCAGCCACTGCTTGCAGCCTCCCAGGAGGCTCCCTTCTCCCCTGACTCCTGCCCAGCACCACCCAGGGTTTAGTGCCACCAGCGAGAGCAGCAGGCTTAGATCTGGGGGCTGTGCAGACGAGGTTTTTGTAACACCCAGAGCATCACAACTTGCTGTCACACGGGCTCAGACCTGCAGACTCTGTCCCCCCAGCCTGACAAACCCTCTTCTCAGGGAAATGAATTACCAGCACTCGGCACAGCCAGGAGACCCGGCAGGGGCTGACAGTTCATTAACGTACCCGAGGAAACGTCCTCACCTGCCCTTCGCTCTGCAGGCATTAGCTGGGAAGTCACTCTTTGTTACCAAGTAATACGGGCAAATTGATAGAAAACTCTATTTTCTGGCTGTTCCCCCGCACGGTGGGTTGTCAGCTGCCGGCACACACAGAGCGCAGCAGCCTCGTGCCCAGGGAAGGGACGAGGTTTGTTAGAAAGCGTTCCCCGCCAGCAGCCGGGGGAACAGCGACAAATGCAGCAAGAAAACCTTCCGAGCAAACAGCAAGTGTTAGTCACGGCCTCGGGAGCCGGCAGCTGCGCTGGCAGAACAGAGCGAAGCTTCAATCTCTTCAATCTCCAAAATTCATAGACAAAGAACATAACAATAATTAAAAACCCAAAGCAAGCCCCTGATCAAAGCAAACCCTGCTGCACAGCGAGGCTCCGGGTGAACCAGAGAGCTTTGCAGGGCACGGTCCTCATGCATCAAAGCATCCAGTGCAGTGCCCTGGTACAGACACAGGAAGTCTTTTAATGATGAAACCAGCATGATGAGCATCATAGTTAATCAGGTTTTATGGATTTATGAAACAAATATGCACACTTATCTTGTTTAATATTATTTTCCAGTTGGAACCTTATTTTAATAAAGATGACCTGAAATTATACCACTGATAAATAATGCAAGCAATAAAACCTTTCTTTTTATAGCACACACGAATGCAAGCTTAAATGTGCATTTCAACAAAAAATGACAGAGCTTTGGGTTTAAAAACCAAAAGCGTGTACAAAATGCCAGCTGCTCCCAGACGTGGTGGCAAGCTGAGGCAGTGAATGCAGCTCCCAGGCTCCAGGTCACAAACGAGAGTTTGCTCTTAAGGAGAGAATTCTCGCCCTTGGTGCTGTGGGTGGGTTTATATCCCTGGGTCGTATTTGGCGTGTTTGGCCATGGGGCACGGATGTGTGACCCAAGGGACAACGGAAGAACCTGCACCAGGTCCCTTCCCCTGCAGAGCTTCCCTGGGGCTGTGGGGCTGGCAGGGGTACCACCCCTTTGCCCGCTGTGATTTCACGGGTTTGGGAAAGGCCCTGTGCACACCAGTGGGATGCTCTTTGGAGGGCAGCGGGACCAGGGCGAGCTCTGGAGGAGCTGGATGCTCGGCACGGGGAGCGCTCGGCTGTGCTCAAACCCGCCAGTGCCTCAGCTCATCTGCGATGCATCTTCTACATAATTCATATCTCAGACTGCTGCAAATCAGCAACAATAAATAAGGAGGCAAAATGGATATTTTTGGTCTGGTTTTCACAAGGTGAAACACAGCTAAAAGAAAACCATGTCCCCCTCTGCAGAATTTGCCCAAAATCTACCCATGGGCAGAACGGCACGTCCAACCAGAAAGAGGTAACTGACTTCTTCTCATTTAAATCGCTGGAAGAATCGATGTGTCTTTTGTGTTCAGAAGCCTGCGACTAGTTTAATGAGACAGGGAGAAGGAAAGAAAATAATCTAAGACCTGTGGGGCATTTTGCACAGGTCTGAGCAACCTCCCCAAGTGCTGCCAGACCCACAGGTTTGCATTCTGCCCCTTACACGCGTGTGACTGCATGTGTGAAATTAAATGTATATGTGAATATGAGCATGTACATCATCCTCCCATCATCCCCTCCTCCCCCCGGCTCTGCACCTCCCTGTTCACTCCACGCAGCCCCCACCCTTGCACATGCCTGTTTGGGTGGGAGGCAGGCGAAGGTGAGCGGCGGCGGGGAGATGAGAGCCTGATGTTCGGGAGAGCGATGCTGACAAACCGCACAGTCATCACTCCAGCAGCCGCCTGCTCAGCCAGCAAACAAGGGGAGAAAATAGGCTCGGCGGCTGGAAAAAGCCCCAGAGCCCGCATTTGAATTGACAATGAGCTGCTCGGAGGAGCTCAATCTGTCAAGCACCATGTCCCATTAAGATGAAAATTTGAAGGTCTCAATAGAGCAGATAGATAACCCCTTTTATTCTCTTTTATTAGAGGATGCTTGTGAGGCTGGCAGGTCGGGCTGGCTCCGGCAGGACTGCCACTATTGCCACACATCCACTGTTTCAGTGACTGTGGGCTCCTTCTCCTGCTTGTTTGTTCGTTCCTTGGGCTTTTATTAATTCTCAGCTCATCACATTTGCATGTGCTGATGCCAGTGGCTCATTCCCGGGGCTCCATGCCCACGCGATGCTGTGCAGTGCAGGATGTGCCGGGCTGCAGCCCCCCACACGGCGCTGGCGGCAGGACCCCCATCTGCCCAGACCCTGCCTGCAGGTCGGGGGGGACCGGGGTGATGCTGCCCCAGCAGAGCAGCCCAGCGGTGGTGGGTCTGTGGCTTTGAACCAGTCTAGAAGGAGAAAATGGGAACATCTGGGGCGTGAATCACCCCCTGCCCAGGGGTCTGCTGGAGCTGAGCGCTCCAAGCTTTGGTTTTACCCCCAGCAATGCTTCCAGTCTCATCTCTCCTGACAGCTGCTTCGTCACCCCTCGAAAATCCAGCCCTGAGTGAATGCCAGTCCCTGCCAGAAGCCAGGAAAACGCTCACTCTGCTGCTTCCCTTCGTCACTGTACGAAACCACGTTGGACAGACACAGCTCTGAGCAGCGGGTTCAGAGGTGTCGCTGGTGGCAGCTCCGCTGGGAAGATGGATTTAGCTGAAGTTTAGCTGCAGGACCCTTCTCCCAGTGTTCATGAGCCAGGAGATGGTGCTCCTTTCCTGCACACCCATTAACCCTTTCCTGCTGCCCACCCAGGAGGAACGGGGAGTGACCCCTCCCCTGCCAGGTGTTTTGGCTATTGCCAGTGCTGAATAGTTGCAAAGCATTTGGTCTTTGTTGAAATATTCTCTCTGGATCAAAGCTCAATATTTCTTGGCTTCTCTACACTTTCTGAGCTGCCTTCTGCTCGCTGTTATGTATTTGCCTTTCTCTCCTAGGTGGTTAACAGCACTGTTCTGTTTATCGGCTGGGCTCCCTTTCCCGTACCACCCACCAAAAGCTTTGCCCTCTCTCATACCTTCCCCTCTCCTCTCCATCAACGTGCAGCTGGGATGAAGGAAGCCAGCAGGCAATTTGTCTTTCGTGGCATTAGATTTACTGGAGGGTTTTAAAACACCAACAAACTATCTTTACGTGAAAAAATTTGACACTTTAAAAGCCAAGTTCTTTGGGAAAACAAAACAAAACAAAACAAGAGCTTGTTCTTGTTGTTCTGCTTTCAGCAACTGTTTAAAAAGTCCGTGGCACTGTGCTACTTGCTTCGGCGAAACCCCTGTGCTCATGTGTTGGAGCCACCTAAGCAGGGTGAGGTTTTTCCTGTAGCGCGGTGTTGTCCTGATAACTGCCTGGGGACCTCGTGAACGCGCTCCCTCCCCTCCCACAGCACCATCGGAGCAAACTCCAGGACCTGCCACCATTCCCAAGGGACCCTGCTCTGCCCTTGCTGCCGGACCCCCGGGGGGGCAGGAGACCTGCCGCTGCAAGGACACCCCCCCAGGGAGGACGGCAGCTCTCTGGGGGCTTCCCCACCACTGTCCCCTGCCTGGAAGCAAGCTGCTGCCTCGCATTTTTAGAGGAAAAATGATGCGGTCTTGCCAGCAGCCGCCAGTTCTTTTTATTGAATTTGGAATCAATAGTGCATCAAGTGGCTTGGGATGTTATTAATCAGAAAATTGGCATGAAGGACCAGGAGGTAACAGCACTGCAGTGAGCCCACTCTTTTCTTGCGGAGCGGCTGTACACGGTTCTGGGTAGTGCTAATTACTCCTCGGGACCTGCCTTTCAACCGCTTTACAGACACGGCAAACGGCCGCCCGGCACTGCGGAGCCCAGCTGCTGCCCGTTGTTTTCCTGTTGTTGTGATTGTAACCTGCGGCAAAATAGTATATTGCATCGCCTCCAACACAGAAGAAAGGATGTGGAACCTGGGGAAAAAAAAGCACACGTATTTTGGTTCAAAAGCTACTAAAAATATATGGGGTGTCCTGCCAGTCCTGGGATAATGCACAGCAGCTTCTCCTGCTGCTGTTATTCCCGGGTTATTAGGGCTATACGTATCTCCAGGCTGTAGGCACCAACCACCTCTCATCCTCCACACACCCTCCAGGTCTCGCTGGGCAGCGTGATGAACCGCAACATCCAAACAGAAACAGGCTGCTTTTCATGGAAACTAGTTAATTACATTCAGAGCATCTAAACTAACTGGTACAGCACCTACCCGGCAGCCCCATCCCAGCTCCCAGCTGTGTGCGCAGCACCGGGGTTCACTACACGCAGCTCTGCGACAGGCGAGATTCCCAGCTCTTACAAGATTTTCCGTGATCTACTCGCAAAGATTTGAAACCTTTTCATTTCTTTTTCACTTATTTTTTAGGAAAAAAAGTCTCTGTTTGCAGAACCTGTTCGGGGTCAACAGATTTAGTAGCATCTCTATAAAAATAACAGAGAATTTCTGAATTCATGCCATACACAGCGTACCGCGGGAAGGAAAATAACTTGAGAAGTATTAGAACACAATTTAATAAGCTCAGGTCTCCTGCCTGTGACCCTGAAAGTGTGTTTATCTTTGGGCTTGTCTTGAGCAATCGTTGTTGCACCACCGCCCCAGGATAAGCACGAAGGTGTGAATTTACAGCTGCAAATCCCATTTGACTGCATGTAATCCAGTGGTTTTCCAGGGCAAAAAGGTTTGAAGTTCTGCACCTGTCCTGCTTTTGCAGAGATGGGATTATGTTCTTATATAATTATTGCATCATTGCATCTAATTGCATTTCCAATGCCATTTATTTCATCATGAGGCTAACCTGGAAGTAACCTCTGAATGAATTTATTAATCCTAACGAGTTATTACATTTGTGACTAATAAACACCAAAGGGAACGGAGGCAAACACACCGCCGCCCCCACTGAAAGTCCTGAAATGATGAAACTTGCCTCAAACCATCCCTCCAGCTCTCACACATCTCTCCGTAGCCACAGGGAGTTGGTCTGTCACCAAAGGATCTCGGAATTGTCACGTCATTGCTCTCCTGCAGCCTCCCGGCTCTCCCGAGATGACCTCTGCTCTCCTCCCAGTTCCCTCCTCACTCCCAGCAGGTTACAGGAGCTTTCCTTCTCTCGTGACAATCAAAAGGTGTAGAAAACATTCACAGAACTATGGAAGATGTGTGCGTCAAGGTATGTACAGCAACAGATGGGATGGTTGTGTAGCTCCACCGTCAAAAGAGGGGGAGCAACACAGCACGGGCGCTGGGAGCCTGGATCTGTCACAAACAACCTGCCGCTTGTGAGATGCGCAGCGTAGGTGCGTTGGGTGTGAAATTGCTTATTCCACACGTCGCTCAGCCTGGGCCGTGGGTGGATGCGGTGTTGTACCACCGAACGATACCCACCGCCGGGTGTTTGGGAAATAGTGCCGAGTACACCGCCAACAGACACAAAGGTTGTGCTTGTGCGTCTCCAAAATTAGCAGCTTTTTGGGATAACAAAGCAGAAAATGAAATATTGTGTAATATCAATGTACAGTAATGTCTCAGTGCAGTGGTTCTGCCTGCGCTGCAAAGGCGGCTGGAGGTGCCACAGTCATTTGTAATCAAAATGCATGATCTTCCCAAATGCACGACTTAGTTTTTTAGGCAAATCCCTACCCTTCAGTTGGGAGGCTGTTCCTGTTTCAGGATTACGCTGGCAGGTCAGATGCACGGCGGTGAAGCCCTGTGATCACTGCTATTGAAATTTCAGATGCTTTAGATCTCTCGGCTTCACTCAGGTTTATTTATTTATTCATTATGATGATGTCTCTTCCTGGCAAGCCCTTGACCCTCCTGTGTCACCACTTGCAGAAAAACTTCATCAGCAACGACTGCTTTTAGTTAAAAATCTCCCCATCAAGTGGGAGCGAGATCAAGCTCTTGCATTTACATCTCTCCGTGGACTGTGATTTTCTCCCTGCTGCTGCATTATGTGATTTTTCATATTGCTTCCAAGAAATGGGGCTGTTCCGTGATCAGCTCACAGCCCTGCCGCACGTCTGAGAGTCGATTCCTCATCCCTGCTGCTGCCGTGGCTTTTTCTCAGGGGGAGCAGTCTACAGCCCCAGCCCCAGGGGTCCGGGGTACATTTCTCCCTTTTTTACAAGAATCTGATTGCTACTTTGGGTTCTTATGGAAAGTATAGAAAAAAATTAGAGAGATACTATGGATAGAAGATAAAGCCTGCCCAACCCTAAACCACGAAAACCCTGCTGTTTTACAGCAGCTATTCTGCTCTAGTCCCTACTATTTATCACGCCGGTATCTGATCCCCACGTAGCAGAGCACTGAAGATGCAATGAGCTTTCTCACAGGTATTATCTGTAGCAACACTCGGCAATAAAAGCCAAGAAGTGAAGAAGGCGGCACCCCCACCCTGCTTTCTGCCTGGACTGCAGATTTGTTTCATTCACTGGAATTTCTGATAACCACACATAATTGGCGTTTCAGTTTAATCTAAAATACAGAGGATGTTGGTTCGCTATCAGAGCATCCCGGTGTATAAACACCACTTCTTATTGCTTTTTCCCTGCAGGTTCCCCGTACAAACACTGACCTGCTTCAAACCTGTTGAGGTTATAACAGCTCAATCAGAATCACCTGGGGGTGGGTCTGACCACCTGGGTAAACAATTCCAGCGCCTGAGACATCTTCCAGGCTGGGTGTGAACCCCAGGAAAGCGGGGGGCCCAGTGGGGAAGGGGCAGGGGGTCTGAGCACGGAGCTGGGTTTGGCTCTCCCGGGTGCTCTGCTCCTCCCCAGCTCAGGGGCTGGGGGCAGGAGGGGGGCAGGACCCCCCAGCCCCACGACAGATGATACCCTCCTGCAAGAGACTCAAGAGCTGCTGCTCGAGAGCATCAGTACATTTTTCCACAGTTTTCATCCAGGCTTGTTTGGGGAGGATGAGCACTGGCACCATGTCAAAGCTGAGTTTAATCTCATTACGAATATTCATTTGTTCATGGTCCATGACAATTTTCCTTGGAGTCTCAGCGTGGCTCTGGCCGGAGCCGGGCTATTTCCCTGCAGTTCTTCTGGCTCCAAGTTCATGGAAACAACTGTGGGGGAAACTCTACTGTTCAGCAAGTTTATGGGCAATGCAATTTATTTTATGATCAAATTACACCAGGGTAATGCTGCCTTCTGCATCAGACAATTCTGTCCCAGTAATTGCTACCCTGGGGGTCTCTCCTCCTCTCTGTGTACCCAGCCCATTTATAACACTAATGGCAGCGATGTGTGAGCAGGGGGAGGATAACAGACCTTAAATAGCAGCAACATCTTGCTGGAGGAAAGAGAGAGCTTTGTATTTATATTTCCAAGACTTGTTGAGCATTATGAGGTGCATGCCTCTCTCGGTGAGATGTGAAACAACACGAGAAGTTGATGCCGTGTGAACTGATCAGACCAGACTGCTTTCGCGGTGTGCCTCCTCCAGCTCTGGTACCCAGGATGTGTTCTGTTCCCGCACACAAAGGCCCTGCACTGGCATTAGCCGCTGCACGGATTGCTATGGGCATGCGTGTGTGTACAGCCACCAACCAAAGAGACCAGTTTGCACACACATAGGTTGCAAAGAATGGAGGAAAACCTGCAAAGAACTGGAAAAAACCCTAGTCTTTTGCTTGCAAAATGTAGCCAACTCATTTTCCAAATGCACTAGGTAGGAAAGCTTAAAGTACTCTGCCAGGTAAAAATTCAGAATATTTACAAAATACAGAAAGGCAGAACGTAGTTACATGGAATAATCTCCTTGGTTGCCCACGGTAAGCAATCAGGCTACTGTAAGTCCCTCAGATGTCAGAACTTGTTCTATTTTTAAGACAATTGTGAAACTGGAAATGAAAATTCTTCATTCTTACCCAATTTTTGGTGCCTGTTCCCCAGCTGGCCCTCATACCCTGCGATTTCTGCTGCAGCATCCCTTATGACTTAACCGAGCTCCGCAGGATGGTCGGGTTTCTGCTGTGACCCTGGTGATGCCGTTTGGTCCATGTCCCGCAGCGAAAGCCCGGCATCACTGCGCACCGGGGAGAGCCAAGGGGCTGCGAAGGCTTTGTGCTGGGGGTGCATGGTGACAGTTTTAGCATCTAATTAATGCCATCCACAAGAGGACGGAGCCGAACGCCAGGGCTGCTGGCCACAGAGGGAGGATGGATACGAGCTGTCAAACCCAAGTAATCAAGGAGGACAGAAACTAAACCATGGTGGGTGGAGGGGGTCAGGATCAGCTTGGCCTGAACAGAATAAGATATTCAAATTCCAGCACTGGGATAGCAAAGCTCTGCTCCCCTGGAGGGTACCACCACTCGCCCTGAGCTGCAGCCGCAGCCCTGGCAGCGGGGCAGAGCTGGAGGTGCAGGTCTGAGCATCCCACCTGCAGAATTTCTGCTGCTCGGCCCCAGCTGAACCCCTCTGTTCCTCCCTTTCCACATCTCTGCACTGAAGATGGCATTTGCCTTCCTCGGAGCCGGCAGCGAGCTCTGGAGCCGGCTCCCGGGGAGCTCTGCCAGGTGAAGGTCATCGCCGCTCCGGCGCCGGCGCGTGCAGCGCAGATTGATGCCGGCCAGGAGGGAGCGGGAGGACAATCTGTCTCAGCTGACGCCTGTCCATGGGAGAGAATCTGAACAAATGACATGGCATAATGTATTTTGAAATGATGTCCTCTATTCTGGGGAAAGTCACACCGCAAGCTATGTTGGAAGCGAGTCTTGATCTATTTAAACTGTTTTGCTTCGGGTTTGAAAAGGACAAGAATTTCTTGGGGGGAAAAAGCAACAGCAAACTTTCAACCAGCTGTATAATCTCCTATAAATATTCCACAGCCCCTGGGATCCCAACGCCCTCGCTGAGCCGGGCTACAGCAGCCTTTTAGCCTTAAGTTTGACGGACTCTGAGAAGAAGGAATTAGTGACTGATTTCTGCCAAGTGCCTCTGCCCCCACCCCTGGAAGGCAACAGGGAAGGGGCAGCAGCAGATGCACCCAGGACCCCGGGGAGGGCGATTCTCCCAGCCCCTGACTCATCCCATCGCTGCAGCTGACCCTTGGTACGGATCCCTGATGCTCAGGGGGTCCTCCCTGCCTGCCCCTCTCCTCCATCCCTAAGCACCACGGTTTCACTCCACCTTTTATGTGTTCTTCCATCTGGGCAGCTTTCCAGCCCATTTGCCTTTGATCCAGCCCGTTACTGTCAATGAGCTATTTTTAGCAGCACCGTTCCAGATGCCTCCGGATCTCTTCCACCGGCGTCTGCAGCGCAGAGCACACATGGCTGCAGCCCGATGGGTTTGAATGAAAGGGACAAAGTAGGGAGTGCCCCGCACAGCACCGGCTCCAGCGATCGCGCCGGCGGGTCTGCAGGTGCGTGAGTCAACCCGAGGCTCCACGTGTCCTGATTTTTTTTTTGGCACTGGCCACAACGAGCCTCGCTGCAATTTACTGATTTACCTTTAACACTTAATTCCTCAGCAATAATACAAATCAGCAAGAGAAGAAGAGGAATAGGAAATAGCTTCCAGCAATGCTGAACGGACTCCCGGTTCTTGCACCCTGCAACCTTGGTTTTACCCGGCAAGGTTACAGCTTGGAGGAGTTACACCCGTATCTCAGAGCTCGTACTTTTTCGCCTTATTCGTAAAATAGCTTAAAGTGGTTAAGACATTTCTATAATATCCCTGGGAGGGCTTCTCGGATGCACTGAACCACTTTAATTCCCGAGGAAAGCCAAAGGCAGCAGTTCTGCCAGCACCTGGCTGCCGGTGGGGGCTGCAGGGGCTGGGGTCTGGGCACGGCCGGGCACACCAGCCCTGCCTGCGCCCTCCCCTCTGCCACCCAAAGCTGTGCCTTGGGCTCAGCAACACGCTCCTCGCTAACACGGGGCACGAGGAGCAATCTATGAACCAGGGTCCTCTCCCTGGCCAGAGACCACCCAGGATGGTAAGCCACAGTCCGACACGTCCTTAACGTGCCAAGTCACTGGGTACGTGAGAGAAACGCTTGTTGGCTATAACCACCATCGTTAATAACCACCTGCACAGAGCAGGACGCGTGTCTGAACTCATCCTTGCCTGGCTCCAGCCACTCGTCCTCATCCAGCTCAGAGCCGGGTCCGGCACAAGGAGCTGTCGGCAGTGGACAAGGCACCTCCGGGCTGCCCCAGCCCCAGCGAGCAGGGAGGGAGCGGGGAAGGGACGACCAGAGGAGCGTTTCCCAGCAGGAGAGCTACAAGGGTTATTTTAAGAATTAAAGCGTTCCCATTAGAAAAAGAAAAAAGTTTTGAGTGATCGTCTCCCAGGTATGAGACCACAAATAGCACAAAGTAAAATAAAAAGAAGCAGGAAATGGGGACCTGCTGAAACAAAAAATAGACTATACTTTCTCAGCTGAAAATTCCCATTTATCATCATATACGTAGACCTAGATGCTTTTTTCGCACAGAATTATTGTTCAGAAAATCACTGATCCACATCCACTCTTAAGTGTCTCTCTCATTTTTCTTCCCTTGCTGCTAAACAGTCATCCTCGATAAATCTCTGCTGTATGTACACCCACACCTGACTCTCACAGCCCCTCTTGTGCCGTTACACACACCCGCTGTGGCATTCCCATGTGCTCACATACGCGTGTTTGGTCTCGTCCACTCAGCCTAAAGAGATTTCCTGAATAAAACATCAGTCTGCCTATGGAGACGAAGCCGAATCTAACACCTGCCGGAGGTCCTGAGCTGTGAGCTGGTTTCTGGTCATCAGTCTGCCTATGGAGACGAAGCCGAACCTAACACCTGCCGGAGGTCCTGAGCTCACAAACTGGGCTGTTTCGGTGCCCAGCCCTTCCTCCGGCGTGGGGAAGGCACGCCTGTCTGTGTCGGTACAGAGCACACTCGTCTTCTGCAGACAAGCCAAAATAATCCTAATTTGCAAAGATTTTTTTTCTTTCAATCTGCACCTCCTGTACACCTGCAAGGGCGGGTGGGAGAAGCGGGACGTTAATCTCAGCCTTTTGCACCGTTTACCCTCAAGTTAAATGAATGTGGAAACAACATTTTCATCAGCGTTTGCTTGTCCTCAGAGCCGTGTCTTGGGCGATGGGGGTTTCTGATTTCAGGAGCTCCAGCAGCCTGAAACCTGCCAGGTCTTAAATTTATTATTGATTCCTCCTGCCGTCTCCAGGGACTGCTGCAGAGAGCCGGGCTAAGCCCCTGATTCATGATGCACGGTGCTTCCAGCACAGGATGCTGATTGAAGAGGATTTCAGGCACAGCAATTATTCAACCACAAACACACCAGCGCTTAACTAATAATCTGTTTTACCATAAAGCCCTCTAATCCCCGAGGATCGGGCCATGCGATATGTCATCTCATAGCACGGCACCTTATTGGCCTCATTACTGGAGAAACAGAACGAACTCAGAGACGAGCCGGGCGGGGAACCGTGCTCCTGGGCATCCCTCTGCAGGATGGGGACACAGGGGGGGACCGGGGCACCCCGGGGGGACAGGACAGGCTCCCAGGCCAGCTCCCAACCCTGCTCCAGGGACCTGCTAGAGGCAGTAGATAAGCAGGGAAATAAAAAGACCAGGAGAAATATTAAACTACTGAACTCAACAAAATAACTATTTCGGTTTTTGGCAGAGATTCCTTTAGGAAGAATATCCTTGATCAACATCTGCCGTCACAAGTCACCGCATCCAGGGGTGAAACGTCCTGAGAGGGTAGAGAGAAGCCACAATAAAACCATCCTCAGAGTCGACACTGGAAGAGCCAGCGCAAGAAATACCATCACGTGTGCGCCTGCAGATTGTTAAGCACCTTTCGGTATTTAATGAGGGTTTGGATTTTGCGGTGGATGATTCCTGTTGTGCTACGAGGTCGTTTAACGGCTG
>NW_010105375.1:39492-53768 GCF_000699245.1 Pterocles gutturalis | reverse complement strand
GCGCTGGCAGCGAGACGCGCTCGCAGAGGAACCCACTTCCCGAGAAACGGAGCCTCGTACGAGCGACTTCCACCTGCCACAAATGAACCTGTCAGAGAACTTTTCCTTCCCTTTGATCCTGGGAGGAGGAGGATGAAAAAGGATTAAAATGGAAAGCGAGCCCCAGTGCTGGGGAGGTGCGGGCTTATTGTGCAGATTTTTATCCCTTTCCCATTTAAAGAGAAGTGCGTTTTTTCAGGATTCTTGCAACACTCACCGCACTGATGTTCCTCTACTTTTCCATCATTTTTCTTTTGCCTCTTTTCCCTCTAGTTGTCTGCAAAGAGACGGATCCTTGTATTTACCCACATTCGTATGGAGAAATAAACACCAGGATAGGTGTTACTCTGTAAAATACGACCAGGGCGCACACTGTAATCTCTGTTAATGATGGTGGATTGCAGGGTTTATAGACTGAGGCAGTGTGACCGGTTTATAATTGCCTTTTCATAGGAGGATGAACACAAAGCTGGAGCCTCACCTTGATGTATTTATTTACCCGGGGTAGGTTTGACGGGGAAATGCCGCTCTGGGTGTTAAATGATTAACAGCTGAGGAAATCTCGCAGCCATCTTCTCTGAAAACGCCACTTGGAGCAACAAAATCATCTTTTCTGCACTTTTCCTTTCGCCGTGTGCTTCTGCCTGGCTGGGTAAGGGCAGGAGTTGGAGTCTCTTGCTCTGTTTGTCCCCCCCGAGGGTCCAACGTGGTCCCTGCACACCCACGTCCAGAGATTTCCCAGACACCCTGGGGAGCCCCTCGGCATTTTGGCTCCTGTGAACTACAGAGCCAGACAGAAACACCCGACAGTCCATCCCTTCCTAACACAGAGCAATGCTGAAGCTGTTGGGTGTGTTCCACCTGGGACTCTGTCGATGGCGATGGGTGGTTTAGGGCTCGCTCTGCCCTTTTCCATCTCTGGTCGCACACTCTTCCCACCTCAGACCAAGCTGTGTGGGAGGGATCAGCCACACATCGCTTTTTTTTTTTTTTTTTTTTTTTCCCCCTAGAATTGTCATTTTTCATCTCAATAGGGAAACATGTGGTTTGAAATACAGTAACCTTTTTTCTTTATATACCTGACATATGCTTGAAGTCAAATGGAGATCAAAATTTACTTGCTACTGCCACCAGAGATTTTTTCTGGCAAATTATTCAGTTTTATTAAGCACATAAAGACCTACAAACTTGGTCTTTTAATATACTTATATAGCCATAAACTTATATCGCTGAAATAATTGCATTTTAATGCTTTTTTTAATCTTCACATAATTTGTATATTTAACCATCACACCAACAGAAGGAGGAACGCTCGCTGCAGAAGCTTTCTGCTTAGAGATTAGGTGCACGCTTATTCCTCATCCCCACACTGCTGATGAAAGCTGCCTAATTCCCTGCTATGGGCTCTTATGAAGATAGTCCAGCTGCTAGGATGTCCTGCCTGGGGCTGGTACGGAGCCTTGGTGCTTTGCACACCAGCTCTCAAATGATCAGGCTGCTCTAGAAACGCGGGCTCAGTCCTCTCCAGGCAGATTTGCTGGTCTGAAAACCAGCTCCCAGGAAAGCGTGTCTCTGCTGGGAGCAGCACAGAACCTGCTCCCTCCAGCCCTGGGCTGAGGATTCCCATGGGGTGGGAGAAGCACCCAGACCTCCTTTTTTACAAAGAAAAAAAAAAAAAAAAAAAAGAGAGAATTACATCCTAACTTTTTGAGAAAGCATACAGAGCTCCAAAAGCTGGTTTGGCTGGTAGCACCCTCCACCTCGTGCTGGCTCTCGGGGACTTTCTGGGTGCCTGTTGGGAGCAGCCCCCATGCCCTGGGCTGGAGGGGGTTTGTCACCTCCTGAGGGTGTCCCCATCCTTCAGGGCTGGGGCTCTTCCCAAGCCCAACACTGAGAAACCATCATCATCACACTTGGCTCTTGGGCTGTGATAAATACATAGCAGTGTTTTGCACTGCCTAATTAAACCCTTAATTTAGAGGTAATAACAGTTAGTTTAATGCCATTTACATCCACAGATGGATATAAAGGAGCAAAGAAGCGCTGTTCACTGACGGCGCCAGGACACTGCCACCCACCGCCCGCTCCACAAAGAGACCCACGCAGCAAATGGTTAATTCATTTCTCGGCTGAGCATTCCCTGGAATAACTTCTGGTTATTTAGTGAGATCAGAATTACAAATTATTAAACCCAGTTAATAATTAGTTGAAGTGGACATTAATTAGCATGGACTAATAATGAGATCCTCACTACACCCACTGGCTTACCCAGAGACCTTCTCCTGTCTAATGACACAGAAGTGAAAGCCTGATGAATCAGTAATATTTACAGCTTATTGAAAAGAATTGCCCGACTCAGAAGGAATAAATTAGCTGGTAATTCCAGAAAAGTCAGATGTATAATTATCGTGCCATAGGGTGTCTTGTCCTACATCACGCTCCTGGCCGCTCCCGCTGCTGTCGGGGAGCGCACGGGCTCGCTCCGCTAACGAGCTGCAGTCACCGTGCGAGGGGGGATTTGCGAGGGGTCTGTGCAGCACTGGCATCGCTGACACCCCTTACACAGGGCCAGAGGTTCAGAAAAACCACTCGAGCACCTTGAAGGGCACGGGAGCTGGGGGCACGTTCTCAAGTTCCACTGATTTATTTATTTTAAGTAATTGAGGTCGAGAGGACTCGAGCCTCCCACTGAGCATGTGCTGAAGTGGAGATAAGCATCAGGCTCCATCTCCCGCTGGCCGAAGCGATAAATAATCCACCTCATAGTAAAGCTGCAAATGCAAATAAAACAATTAAACACCTCATACAATGAACTACAAGAACTGAACTCCAAATTGTCCTGATTTCAAAGTCTTCACATGTTGGGCTTTGGGTGGGTTTGGTTTTATTTTTTTCCTCTCTTTAGCAAGCTGCAAAATGTTTTATCACAGTTCCAGCGCATCCTCTGTTAACTTATTAGGCACACATTTAACTTTTCTCAGGTTTTTAATTTAATCACTTACAGAGGGACGCGCAGGTCTCTGCAGTCCTTTTCATTTGGCTCATTGCACATGGGGCTGCAACACAACACGTTACGGCGACGTTTCTCCTCTCCGCTTTAGGGATGAATTACATTGCGGCACAGCTATATTTGGAGCTCTCGGGCACCGCTCTCCGTTCCCCGGCTTCTGATGTTTTATACATTTCTCTGAGCTGCCTGTCTGGCGTTTGAGCTGCCTTGAAGTTATCAAAGTTTTATCATCGCTCCGGTATAAAAACGCTTTCTCCAGCCCCTCCCTTTCCACCGGTTTTCTTCCAAATGCCGACAGCCGCCGCTCTTGCCTCCTGAGCCCCCCACAGGGCTTTTCCTGGTCTTCACCTCTGGAACCGGCCACCCGCTCCTGGAACCCACAGGTGCCGGGTGTCACTGCCAGCGTTTGGGGAGGAGACGGGGAAAACGTCTTCTGCTGTAAGGAAGGTCTGGCATACTGCAGGCACAAATGAATTTTCATCGCTTCTTAATGATGATTAGTGACTTTGATACCACTGATCACACGCATTCCCAGAACATTTTATCAACAAGACCACTTCTAAGAAGAAACAAGCAGCCCGTGGCAAAAATACGGCAGGAACAGAGAGATGTGTCTGTACGCCTCTCTCGTAGAAGTCCCTGACTGTAAAGAAACTCCTACAGGCTGTAAACAAAAGCTCTATAATGGTTTTCTTCCTCCTGTTTTCCCTTTTCCTCTCCCACAAGCTCCTTGCATCATTAGAAATCGATGCATCAGCTGCAGATCTCGTGCGTAGGGGCTGCAGGCAGACACATAAATGCCCCCCGGCCCCAAGCCTTCCTCCAGCAACCCCGGAGCTGGTGGAACAGTGGGAGCAGAGGAGGAGGAAGGTCACGGCTGAGTTTCTGTGTCCTTGCAGCAGCCAGGAATTTCTTTGGGGAAATCCCCCCATGTGCCATCTCCCATCCCAGGGTCCTGAACGGCTTGTATCCCTTCCCATTTGAACTACGTTGTCTGTCTTTACACCAGACCCTGTATGAGGAGCTTGCACTTGGACTTGCAGCAATGACCAACCAGGGAAATATTATTTGTCCTTTTGCGTACCACAGTGACAATACAGGCATGGTGGGAACTGTCAATACAATTACAAGGTGGAAAAAAGGAGTGAAAGAAGTGAGTTCATGCCGTGCAGAGGAAACAGCTCCCAAAGGCGTGCCGAGCCTGTGGTTTATACAAATACACGGGATATGCGCCCTTAGGAGGAAAACAGACTCTCCGGGATTGTTATCATGGTGCCATTTTTTTTTTTTAACCTGCGGTATGTTAATATCATGCTTCTGGGTTTAATCTCACCTCTGGATAACCAACGTGGAGAAAGCACAATGAAAATGTCCGGCAGCCCGTTATTCCAGCCTGGCTACACGAGGTTTCTGTAACACCCTCCAAAGCCCCCGAGACGCGTGCCATCAGACAGGCACCGCCGAGATGGACACTGCCCCAGCCCCGCAGCTCGTGTCTCTGGTGAGCAAGAGTGGGCAATAAAGGTGCAATTATGTCGAGAAACAAGAAGAAAGAAGATAAATTATGGTCTTGCATTTATATAGCACATTTCATCCCAAAGCACTGAGTTCACTGATTGATATACAAATTACATCTTGAGAGATCACTCTATCCATCCCTGACACGCACATATATATAATGTCATCATTATTTTTTAAAGCAAACTTACTTATTAATGCAAACCCTACAATTGGGGTGAGCTCTTCTGGGCAAAGATGAATCAAAACTGACAAAACTCCACCGTCTCGTGACAAGCGCGCTTAAGAATGAATGGAATAATTTAGATACTGGGATCCCTCCAACACACCGAGTTCAAAGCCAAACAGAAAATGCCTCTCTTCTCTAAGGATTCAAAACAGACTTTCCTAAAATGTAATTAAGCGCTAAGTCCCTTGAAATCAATCTCTTCCAGAAACTAATACCCACCTTGCTGATTAGGCGGTGGGTAAGCCAGGGGCAATTAATGCATTAGTATGAAAATTGTTAACCACGAGAGCAACCAGTTTTGATGGGATAATTGCTCTGAGAAAGACGACTTGATGGTTACTATCAGGAGCAGCGATGTATTTGGGAGAGGGGAATCTACTCTGTTAACTGCAGCTAATTAAAAGTGACCTAATTCTCATTAATACTGTGTTCGATTGGGTACAAATGTGAAGTTGGGAGGCTAATTGGGAGCGTCGGCACGTGTCGCCCCAGCTGATGCCAGCTGGGAGCTTCTTTGCTTTATCTCAGACAGGGAAAAGAGGTGGGGAGTGGGAAGTGTCTGTGGTTCAGTTATTTTTCAGCCCAATGCCAACGCTACAGTTTGTGGCAAAGTGCTTAAATCTGCGGTGTCACCCTGGCTAGGAAGGTGTCAGCCAAACTCACTTCACTAACTAGAGACAAGCCTGGTAAAATGAAGCCCATCGTGTTTAACCGCTTTGAATAACGTGTTACATTTCTACATTTTCCAGCATGTGTTTGTTCAGTGTGGCTGTGTGGAAGTGTCAAGGAAAAATGTTTGGTTTTCATACTCCCGCAGCTAATGACCAATTTTCCACAAATCATAATAGTCTTACACCATTAGGTTTTATAATTAAGTCCTTACAACGCGATCCTGTTTACTCAGCACACGCGGGAACCTGCCAGCCGTCCCGCTCCCGTCAGACAGCCCGAAAGGACGCGTGTGGCAGCGCAGCTCCGCAAACAACGGCTGAGGTCCTCCGACAACACCAGGGATCGCGGCTCCGGGCAAGGACAGAGGCAACTTCATCAGGAAACAGGAGGCAACCCTGACACAGAACTGATGCTGCAGCTGCTCCGAGGCAGCACAGCACCATCCATCCCCATCCACCAAGAAGCTCCGTGCTGGAGCACCACCTTTGCATTAACTTCAGTGGAGATGCTGGGTTTGCTCCAGGGAAGAATTAGCCCCGATGGTATCACAGCTGCCTGCCCGAGGATGGGGAGGATGCCCTGTGACTGACAACGTCCCCAGCAGGCAGTGGTTAAATGACCTGCCCAGCTAGGATGCTGCTGGACTGTCCAAACAGAGGAGGACTGTGATGAGAACAGGGAGGTTTCCTGGCTGGATTCATGCCATGGGAAAAGACACATTCCAGGTTTTCCCCAGCCCGTGTTCTGCAATCCATTTTTCCTTCATGGAAATCACAGCCAAATGGGAGCTTTGTGAATAAAGAAGTGGATAATCCATTGGGCAATTGATATTCTTCCCTGAAGGGACCAACGGCTGCATTCGCTTCTGTGCAGCTGAGGGTGAAATGTGGCGATCACTCAACTAATCACTAATGGAGCATTATCCCGCTGGTTGTATGGCTGGGCAATTATTGACAAAAAAAAAAGCACCCATAAATAATGTATTGAACAAAAATATCAACATTATTTGCGTAAATTGTTGGCAATAAATAATCTGACCAACCCTTATCAATTTCTTTGCTCGTTGCCTAGGAAGGTTTCGAACTGCTGTGCCAGTGACTTTTCAGGGCAGGGAGATTTATCACCTTCACTCCAGATCCAGCTCAGCCCACCCAGACCACAGCTAACCCTGGGAACAGAGCTGGGGGAGCAGCACCCCACTTCTGGGCACCAAGTACCAGCCCCCGAGGGCTGTCCCAACGGGTGTTTATAGGAGAAAACCATAAAGATGTCACAGAAATAAGGGTTGGATTTGGCGCTCCTGCCCGCCAGCCCTTCCCATACAGGATCTCATCTCCCATCCTTGCCCATGACACAACCCAACGCCCTCAACCGCGCACCCAGACCTCACCCAGGACCCCGTCTCATGCTCTTCCCAAATCGCCTGGAGTCACCACCGTGATTATCCGCCAGAGCACACGGAGCTGAAGAGGAATGAAGATGTGCTGGACCTGCCTCATTGGTTTCACACCATTTAAAAGGGGATTTAGAGCAGCATAAAGTTGTTGTGCCGAGCAGAGGAGCTCAGCGGGTAGATGTATTTACACTGCGTTATACTGCTCAAGATAAAGCCCAACTTAAAATCCCTTAACTCTTTTTGACAACAAATTAGTTTCAGATCAAGGGCTCCTGCTCTGTCTCAAAATATGATTTTCACTTCCAAATTATTCATCTTGCCAGAAGCTGTTGCTAACAAAAAAAAAAGCAAATTTCTAATGGTTTGCATAACGTCCTGTTCACTTTCAGTTCTCTTCATAGAAAATTCTCTTTGTCACTTCGTGCCAGAGCATCAACTTTTCCATCACGTTAATTAAGCGAGGCAGCCCAGGCTGCTGGGTGGAAACCTGTCTGCGGGTGCGCTTTGTGCGACCTCTGAGCGCAGCATCCCTTGCACCCGAACTCTGGGCTGAGCCGGGTCTCTGACAACGATCCATCGTCTCAGTGACAAGGACCACAAGGCTGGGGCTTAATAGAAGGGGAGGACCACACCCTGCCCCGCTCAGTGCAGCTCCCATCCGTTCCAAATGATATAACTGCTGCCAGCATTCTCTTTGCTGCCAGCACACAGGGAAGCAGCTGGAAGCTCCTGCTTTTCCTCCTGGAGACCATCAGAGGGCTGATGCATGGTGACAGCAATCTCAAGGCTCTCTGCTCATCATAGCATCACTGGGAGAGGTTTAATCTAGCTCAGATCCTGCTAACTGTCTCACACAAGCACCGAGTTTAGCACAGAGTGAGTTTCTAGTTCCTTTAATTGCTCAGAGAGAGAAGCAGCTGTAAAAACCCAGGAGCTCCGCACGTTCTGCAGCCCAGCGTGTCCGAGGCACGGTGCCCACAGAGGGGCCGGCTCTCGGCGGGATGGTTCCCTGCCCTCTGCCGCACCGTTGCCCTTTAGGCTGGGACAACATATTCCGAGAAGCTGAAGAAAGGATATGACACAAGTCAGGGAGAATGGGGATATTTTTCCCCTTTTAATTGTTTGCTGCTTGGCTACCTATCGATTACCTTTTTTGCCGAGTTGCTATTTGTTTTTCTTTGCGATATATTGGATTCCCAAGGCTTTTAATCAATGGTGATTGATTGCGATTATGACTAGCTGCTCCTGAGCCTGCCTGGCTTATTCCACGTGCGGAAAGCAGGGCTTGGCTCGCTCCACATGTTGCGGAGACGCCTACATCCCCTGCCTGCCTCCTTCCCCCCCCAGGCACGCAACCAAACCCACATTTTGGGATGAGCGACATCAGGCAAACAGATCAGCGGAAATGAAAGCATTTCTCCTAAAAATTCACAGTAACTCTCCTCTCCTGGCAGAGCTCACATCATCATCCCAGCTTCACTCTCCACTTTTGAGGGGAACCCTGGAACTTCTGATGAAACTTGACAATGGAGCCTTTAAACGCGGACTGCTTGCTGAACTGGGAAATTTCTGCAGGTGGTGTGGTTGCAGCTGGAGCAACGCTGGGATAGGTCTTCTATTGGCTTAATGATTAATTGTATCCAGTGGAAAATTATTCCACAGGCACAACAATCAGCACTCAGTGTTTCCAAATGTTAGTTTCTTCTCTAAATGGGTATTAGCAAAAAGCAGATGGCAAAGATAATTCACTGCCTACCGCACCATCCTCGCCCATTGTCTCTGCTATCGCTGCGAGCTTCTGTCAGGCTCTATTACAGTTATCTCCTCAGCTGCCGGGTACCTCCGTGACAGGCTGTGATTTATGGTTATTTAGTCTGCTGTTTTAATTACAAACTTGCTGTTCGGTGATGCTGTTTGAGATCAGAAAGGTCCCTGAGAGAGCAGGGTTTGTGTTGGTGCCCTCCTCCTGCCCAGAGAGATGTTGGAAAGGGGCAAACGCTGGAGGAGGACATTGACATCCCCTAGGACCAGTAACATTCAAGCTTTGGGGCTTCCTAAAGCCTTCCTGCTTTGGCCACCTGAGCCCAGGTCCAACAACCCATTAGCTGAGAACGCCTGAGGCACAGACATGCCTGTGGTTCCCCAAGACTTTCTCCCTTCTGTGACCTCCAGTGCCTTGCAATTCCCGAGGTTGAGTCTGGGCCAACAAACGGTCCTTGTACAACACCGAAAGGGGCTGTCTAGATTGTTCTTCCCCTTTGGTACCTGACTGTCTGGATAACCCAGTACCATCTCCACCCTCCTGCGCCCATCCCTCAGGACCTCGCAGCTTGGATCAGGGTTTGTCCCCATCCCACCTCCGCGTTCAGCACGCTGCCGTCTCTCTGTGGTGTCCCTCGAGTCAGGCATTCTCTTGTTTACGGTTCTGCTAAAGGTTTTCTGACTAAATTACTACTTCATCGGGTTTTTTGTTTGCTTTCCCCTGTGGGCTTTTCTCAACCAGCCCATCTACCACGCAAACGTTTCTGTAATCTGAAGACAAATTTGTCCCTGCTAGTCATCCTTCTGCCCCTCTGAGACACCGATCACTGGAAAAGCCCAAGCTACCTTAATGCTCTCAGCTGTCAAGATGTCACGGAAATTTTGAAATATGTCAACTCCTTTTTAGCTTGTGAGGCAAGAAATCAGCTCGACAGAGGCCTAAAGGAAAGCAGAAGAAATCATTCCCCAAACTAAACAATGCCAATTTTATTCTCTGCTATGCGCAGAACACCAGCACCGACAGAAGATCGCACTTTGAACTGCTCCAGTGCAAAAACGTGCGGCTGCTTCGTCACTTTGATTCCTCTGACAGCCTACTGAAGGTTATCGCCGCCATCTGTTCCCTCCGCGAGGTGAAGGGCTCGCTGCCTGATTGCACGGTAGCGAGGGCTCGGCTGAGCGGGGACACCGGCCGTGGAGGCTGGGATTAACCTTGGCCACGGCAGCTTGATCCCGCGGTGGGGCTGATGGTCCCTGCAGGACATGCGTCCACGGGAACCCTGCCCAGGTCAGTGCAGAGTGATAACCTCCACCCCACAAAGCTCTCTAATGGGGATACAGTTTCCCATTAAATTTTCCAGGATGGTTATCATGCTGTTCTCCCATGGGCTTGAAAACATTAAAAAAACCTGCAACAACGAAACAAAGTGTCCGATCAAACCTGCTCCTTTTGGTACTCCAGCTGCAACTTTCGATGGTGCAAAAGCACATCCTTCATGAAATTCAGATTTGAGTGCTCCTGAACACTGAGCTCAAAGGCCAAATACAACCTCTTGAAGTAGAAGTACACGTACATCACCAAGAGAGAGAAATGTCTCTTGCCCTCAGAGCCAATGTCTAACTCTCTCTAAGGCCAAACAGCCTGTGTAGGACATCCCTCACTAGTATAAAACAAATAGAAGCCTATTTTTGTACGGCATTAGGTCTTGGAGACAAGCCAGTGGCAGCTATTACAATCCGTGCTGACTCCGGGCTGACTCACATCCTTAACTCACACACGCCATTGTCTTTATTCAGAATTCCCATTTACATTGCCAGCATCTGACATTGGTTAATTACAGCTTTTTTTTCAGCTAATATTTCTTTTGTTTCTCCCCTTTATCTTTAGTGCATCTATAAAGGAGTAAAGCAGGCATTCATGAAGATGTACCAATTGCAAAAGTCAGCAGTAGCCCTGGAGAGGAATGGAAAAAACTCTTCACATACAGTAAACGGAGGCTGGAAGCTGGGAGCATCCCCTGCCCATGGAAGAGATGGAGCGGGGAGGGCTCGGAAGAGATGGAGCAGGGATGGCTCAGGAGAGATGGCTTTAACCCCTTAACAGAGCTTAGCAGAAAACAACAGCTTTCCTCTGGGCTTTTAAACATATAACCTAGAGAACTGTTGACAGAAATATATTTGTTATTTCATTCTAGAAAACAGCGCTTTCTCGCCAACAATCATAGGGACTGACACAATTTTCCATTGACAAACACCGACCAGCACAGAGCAGAGGACAGCTCCAGTAAGGGGCAATTCTTCCTCCGGGACAGACCCTGTGTCTGTGAGGGGGTGCGCTGCAGAAGAGATGGGGGGAAGAAACGTCCCAAGGGGAAGAGAAAATCGATCCTTCCAAAGGCTGCCCGGCTGCCGTTTACAAGCAATAAGGGGATTTACCAGCTGCGGAGACAACAGTTAGGCTCCCCAGAGAGCAGGCGCCGAACAGCCACCACCAACGCAGAGAGACGATGGTGAAAGGAGCAACTGCCACATGCAAAGCACATAATCGAGGAAAGGGTAATTTATAGACAAGCAAAAGAACTCATTCTTGTTAACTCAGGTATAAAACTGATGGCATAACACAGAAACAAGGGACGGAAATTAATCACACTCTTCCACTTGCCAATTATAGAGTTTTGAAGCACCAGCCCGTAGCATCCCTGGCTTGCCATGCAGCAGCGAGCTGGGGAACTCCATCCATCCCTTCCTCTCCCAGCCAGACCCACTCCCTGCACGAGGCGTCCTGTCCCCTGCGAGCCCGGGGCAGATGCAGATGGGAAGCCCCAGCCTGCCAGATTTTATAAAAGATGTTTTATTTAAACACTCTTCCTCCCTGATTGTGCCCTGCTTGAAATAGAAAAACACTTTTTTTTTTTTTCCACCAGTGTTCACAAGTCCTGTCTACTAGTAAATTTGCCCACAGAGGGTGAAAAATTTAAAGGGATAAAGATCTCCCTGGAGGAGCTGAGCAGCTGGGTTGTAGCTGGTGCTGAGCCTGAGGGTGAGCACAACAAACGTTTTACAAATAACTGGCCAGCGAATCGAAGTCCCATTAATATTTGCTTTTGCCTGGCAATAGACGCCTCTGCTGCTGGCGTACAGGACTGGTGGCACAGCTCCGTGCTCTGGAGGGATACACTGCCTCCAGTTTATTTTACCAAAGACAGTTCCCATTTTATTTTGCCTCTTTGTGGAGACACTTCGTAAAAGCGGGGGAAATGAGAGCGCTTAAAGTAGAAGCAGAAAGGCAGAAAGTGCTGAATAAAGGCGGCAGCGCAAATCCTAGGGGAAATGGATTTAATGGTCCGATCATCTGTCTGCATGCTACACCGCCCCACCGCACAGGGCAGGAATAAGGATGCATTAGACCATAACTCCAGTGGAGAATTGGCCAAAACTCGCCAGATTTAACAGATTACAGCAGATGATGCTAAATAATGATTTCTTTCTTTGGAGCTGGATTTCACACATCTGGTTTACAGCCTAGGCACGCCAATCGGCAAAGGGCTAATCCAGCCTGCACGAGCAAGTTCAGGGGAACACAAAAGCCTGCTAACGTGCTGCCATTCGCAGACGTGAAGGTATAAAAAAGTGCAAATTTATTAAGTTTTCCTAACCTCAGTTCTTACACACCTGCTTTCATACCAGCCTCCCTTTTGAATCAAAATGGGTGAGAAGAGGAGAAGAGGAGAGAGCAGAGGTGTCAGAGCCTGAGAAGTCTCCAGAAACAAAAGCAGACAACAGAGAGCCCCAGTCTCCCATAGTCCTTACCCTTCCTGCCCTTGTCCAACCAGTTTTATTCCAAAAGGAGAGAAGAAAACTGTATGAAAGGCAAGAAGATAAGTCAACAAAGACTCAAAAAATTCAGATGGTGAGACCGATGTGGCATTCAGAATAACAAATGGCTCATTCCACTCATCAACTGCACTTTTTACTATTATTATTTTTTAAGACTGGTTTCAGACTCTGTTCAGTTTCTCGGACCTATTGATGTCTCTTGTGCTGAATCAATACGCTTTCCTAGAGAACATGGAGTAAAAATCCATAGTGCTCCTGCTCGGCAGTAAAACCATGCAGGCTCGGTGTCCGGGTGCCTGAGTGATTGCTCTGTGGGTAGGGTATTAAAGCCATCAAGGGTGGACGTGTGGGTAATAAAATAACCCATTTCCTGCGCCAATCCGCACTTACCCCTTCTTGGCCACTGACCTGGAAAATCATTTGCAGAACGCATGTGCAAAGCACATTACCAGGCGAGCTCCCAACGGTTCCGGGTCCGACTCAGAGACATTTTTCACTGGCAAAGTCATCCTGGAGCAGAAGGTGCAGCCTCAGGAGAGGTCAGGGCTCACATTAAGATCTGCTGCAAACACAACCCCTGAGCACGGGCACCGGGGAATGGTTTACACCAGCAGGAACACAATTCCTCCTGCACACCTTGCTGGGGAGGTGCCATGGTGGGGAGGGGGAGGCAAAGGGCAGCTCTGGAAGTACCCCAGGAGAGGCAGCCAGGGGAAAACACGGTCCTGCAGCGGTGGGTCCGGGTGAGATCGGCACAGAGCACCACACACAGTGTATTGCCCTGGGATCTGCTCACCCATCAACGGCATCAACCACTGTGCTCTTCAAAATATTTTTGACTTATCTCAGCAATAATGACAAGTCATCTGAATTTTACTTCTAAACCCCACAAGGACCAGTACATAACCATGCAGTATAACGCTGCCCAAGGCACCCTCCCTCTGGTGAATGAGGAATGCACATCCACAGTGATGCTCAATTCGGTGCACCTCTGCTTTTCTGCTCAGGCCTGACGTTGTTGGGTTTGGGTTTGTTGGTAGGGGGTTTTTTTTTGAAGGAAGAAAAAACAGAATCTGAAGAGTTATACAATGTTTGTAGAGCGCACACAGGAACTCCTCTGAGACAGCTGGAGCCTGAGAAATGAAACAGGAACAGAATAAAATTCTGGCCTATTCTTATTTTTTTCTACCTTATAACAGAATTATAGATGGACTTTTTTTCGATTTGAACTTTTTCCTTGAATCAAACCACCGTGTCTTTTCTCTGCATTCCGTCGAGGCTGGCCTCTGCATTTCCACGTCTGCCTATTCAGAAACTGCCCCGGCAGCCAGCCTGCAAACTGCTGCTCCAGGGAAAACAACCCGGAGCTTTGATATCCGTCCTGTTTGGATGCTCCTGCTCACCTGGGGAGCAGACCTGGACTCTCTGAAGAGGCACAGACCAGGCTGGGATGCTGGGAAGCTCCAATCCAGCATACAGGTTCATTAACCAAAGAGTTTATTACACCATGAATAGGAAGCAGGATGATTTATTGAACCTGCCCCTGCGAAACAACTGCCCCGGCTCCATCAGCAGGACGAGCGGGAGCCTTGGTGCACCGAGTTTTCCTGTTTCATCAAGAAAGATAAAAAAACAGAACTGCTCATTAGAGACAAACCATTCATAGGTTTTTTGTTTTATTTGCAGCTCCAAACTACTTTTTAATTGGTTTGAGCTCATGCAAGGCATTTTTAAGCAATGTTTTTATATATCCAAAGAGTTAGGAAATAGTACTTGAGGTGGAACAAAATGTTCCCTTCAGTGCAAACGTTTTC
>NW_010105375.1:37608-39461 GCF_000699245.1 Pterocles gutturalis | reverse complement strand
CCCTACTGCTTGGTTTTCAAACACACACAGAGACGAGCATTATTTGGTTTATATTGCTAAACATACTGTTTCGAGTGTATACGCTTATGACTGATTTTTGAGATCAGATCTATTATAGAGTTAAGAACAATTTACATTAAAATGAAGACTGAGCTCGCTCACCCCATCTCATGACCAGTGCAATAACAGTCTGGGGGTTTATATTCCGCACAAGCACATTTTAACGAGTCTGTTGCGGTGGATTTGAGTGATGCTGCTAAACTGCATCTTCCTCTCTTTGGCTTTACTGTGTTAGCTTTCTCTTTTTGATGTTTTCCTTTAGCATTCATGTGGCATTTAAACGTAGGAACGTTAAACTTGCCCAGTGTCTGCCGGAAGGCTTGTGTTCCCTCGCCAGAGCCCATCAGTTCCCAGCCCAGCGAGCTCAGTGCGGTGGTTTTCTGAGGAGCACGTCAGTGATGGATCTGAGGATTGATGCCTCTCCCCGTCATGCTTTCCCTGCCACATTTACTCCAACATATGTCTGCAATCTACAGGGGCAACACAAACAGATCAGCCCTCCACATGACTGCACTCGGGAGCTAAAAATACCCTGAAGTGAACCCATTACGTTCCGTATGCAAACCGCCTCGTGCTAAGTGTCTGTTTGCACTGCTGATCAGACGGATGTTGAAATATCCCTGGCCCTGATGTCTCGTATTCACAGAACAGGGCTTCAGCAGCCAAAAATACCACCCACCGCACACGCTTCCACCGCAGCAATATTAATCTCTTTCATTTTCCCACTCTCTGCTGTTTTGAAGGTCAGGTATTCGCCTCCTCTACCTAACCAGCTTTCAAACCACAGAACAAAGAACAGTTGAAAGTGGACAATTAGAGCTTAGGGAGAAGTGTCTCTGAGTAGTCATTCAAATCCAAGAGGAAATTTCAATTAGATCATGCTTATTACTCCGTCATGTTTGCTTTCTGCTAATCTTTGAGCACTTAAGCACCGAGAACATGGAACAGTTCCTGCCCCTCCAGCGCGAGCTGGCCAGGAGGAGCTGAACCCCCAGGAGCATCTGGAGGAAACACGCTTAACCTCCTCTCCTTGTGTTAGTAATTCTTTACTAGCTACTGGATTTGCTCATGGAGAAGAAGAGCTATTGAACTAGCAGCTGCCTTCCCTGCAGCTGACAGAGCCCTGGAAGCACTCAGAAACTGCAGGGATTTGCCAGCAGGATACCAAAGACATTCTCACAGCCACCACCAGCACAGACCACAGCACAGGTCACCATCAGACACGGTGCCAGCCTTCGTTCGGGGCAGGTCACCTCCTCCACGCAGCCTGTCCCTGCCCACGAACCTGAGCTCCGGCCCTTCTGTGTCACTGCAAAAGTCAACCACCAACTGCTGCACCCACAAAGTAATTCTTTTACTTCAGGAGCTTTGGACAATCCAGACTGTCAATATTTGCTGCTTTACCAAGTTTGATTACATCCTTTAATATTTTTCCAAAAGATCTGCTGGTTTACACAAAGTTCACTCAGGCTGAATGCTTTACAAGGTTCAGATTTTTCCAAACAAGTCCTTAAGCATTTTCTCAATTTTCTCAGTATTTGTTTTTTCTACAGTTATTGACTTAGTCCACAAACGGATGAGTATCCCATGGACGTTTATGAACACAGCCTTACATGTGCTCAAATATACATTTATTCACATGCCATGAAAGTGCCTCCATGTTCTTCAAGCACATTTATTAACACCAAAGGTACCTGCAGGAGAATAAACACCGGCTGTGGGGCTTGCATCTCCAGTAACTATAGGGCCAAGGGGGCTGGGGGCAGCTGATGGCAACTACAGCGCACGCACAT
>NW_010105375.1:7380-37577 GCF_000699245.1 Pterocles gutturalis | reverse complement strand
GGGGGGGGGCCAGCTGATGGCACCTCCAGCAAAGCCACATCCCAGCCGCTCATCTGAGCTGCTCAAAGCCCCGTCTGAGCTGCCACCCGGCAGCGTGCAGGGACACACACACCCCATCACAGCTCCGGAGGTTTTGGTCTGAAAATCTTCTCTTTTGGGCTGTCAGCAAATGTGACACACGGATACAAACCAGCAAGGACTGCTTCTGACAGCTCCCATTAAAAGAAAGATGAGGTAAAGTGAGTTGAAATAAAATAAGAAATGAGGTGACAAAAGGGGCTTTATCTGATGGAAAGGGTTTTAAAGTGGGCTGTCTGATAGCCTTCATTAATCACCATCTACAAATAGGAAAAAGCTTTCATTTGCTTCACACCACTATTCTATTTCTACTGACACCTAAGGATTCACCTGTGAACCAGGCTGTGAGCTCCCACGGACCGAAAGGGAACGTGCCTCACCCCAAAGCCCTGCGCCCGTCCCGCGGCAGCGAGGGGCTCTGCAGTGACCCCGAACCAGCAATGGAATTTTTCATCTCCACGTCTCTCACAGGCTCTCCTCTGCCGTCCCCAGATGAGGGATAGCTGCTGCCGTGCTGGCACAAGTGTCCTACGCTGGTCCTCCATTCTTCTCATTGATATTTCCATAATTAGCTTTTCACTACTGAGAAAATTCATATTAAGTAGCTTTTCTTGTCCAATATTCCTTCTCATTTTTCTTCCTTGTCTGTTACTAGCATCTGTTGAACAAAACTGATCTCAACAGGGGACCCGTTACGGTCATGCCAGGGGCGCACCACCAATCCAGATGCTTCAGGTTTCAAATAAAAAATATTCCTATGTGCAAAAGGAAGGGAGTCAAATGCTAAGTAGATACACTTTGTTGCTAAAAATTATACTTTTGTGGATATTGTGTGATAGCTGGTATTATTAGTACATTTTGTACTTTTCCCCTTTGCACATCACTTTCTATTCATTTTTCTGCTGTTTATATCAAACCATATTATCTTGTTGCCTCACTCAGCCACCGTGTCAGCTGGCACCAGCCCAGCTCCATCCAGCGAGCACATTAATCCTGACAACACACCTGGGGTTTCACTCATTCTTACTTTGGCTTTTAATAGACACATCCCCACGCACTCGGTTTATCACCTTGTTTATATCAACGAGCAGACTGAAGGGCTCTGCACCTGAGCAAAGCACTGCAATTAGCAAACTCGGCTACAATGACCAAAGGCTTTAATGGCCTCAACTACATAAAGATATCTTAGTTTGCATCCCATAATACACACAAGGAAGAAAAATGAGAAGGAATGCCTGGCTCCAGGCAGACCTTGTCCCTGCAGCATCCCTGGGTTTCCAGGCTCTGCCCACACCTCGGCTGGCACGGGACAGCCTCCCCGGGGTGTGAGAGTTTTCCTGAGGTGTCGCTAACTGGACCAGAAATACCAGGGAAAAAACCTTACAATAAATCTAATGATTTTTAGACTTCTGGTTTAATTTTGGAGAACCAAGAGACTCAAAAGGCCTTGGAGAAGTACAGAAACTACCAGCCCTGATTGAAAGCAGGCTGCGCAGGGAAAAGGAGGACTTTCTGATCCGTTTTGAGCCATTTTACTGTTGCCACAAGGTGCTTTCTTCCCTCTCCCATCCAGAGGATGAATGGCTCCATTTCACTCCGTAGGGACGTCATTAATTCAGGTGTCTGTGTTATAAATGTGTATTTTGATGATATGTTCCGTGTGTCATTCAAAGCAGAGTCTCCTCCATCTCCTCGTCCTGCAGCACAACAGCTACCAGAGCCTGGAGCCAATGCACCACTGAGAAAAACAATTATCCAAAAAGTAATTAAATTAATTGACCAGGGAAGTGATTCCGTGAGGCTGTGGGGATAATTAAAACTAACACACGTTTTGATGCATTCATTGCATGAATGCTCAGGGCCACGACGGGAACTGGCCCTTTCAGCTCCGTTCCTCACCCAGCGCAGCCCGGGGAGGCTCAGCAGCATCCTGCTCGGGTGGCTGCAAAGGCTCAAGCCAGTTTGCTCGTGTGTATTTAAACTTGAAACAACAAACATTATCTGAGCAGGAGAGAGATGGATGGACGGTCTTAATTAACTGTTTCTTGTGGCAAATTCTTGATCATTTGGTTGATATTTCTGCAGTCCATTCCAAACTTCATTACATTTACTTGGCTCACAGGCGTTTCTACCTCTTGTAATCAGCCCCGTTCCTGTCAGAGACAAATTGCTGAACGGGATACGTTGATCCTACACAAACAGAGCTTGCTTTGAACTGCTGTTGTAAGTAGCATTGCACCGAGGCACCAGACAGGAGGTTTCTCTGTTGTTTATTCTTGCAGGGATATGGCATGAAATAAAGATGGGTGCCACTCTGCTACCCGAGCTGCACTCATCAGGCTGGGCAGAGATGAGAAAATACCAGTCAAGCTAAATAAACTAAACTAGAACACTTAATGAAAGACCTTAGTTCTTTGATGTCTGTATTTAATATTGATGTGTTGCAGCTACCAAGACATTGTTTTCAAAACTTAATGTTTTCCACTAGACCAAAACCAAGCTCCACAGATTATTGTTTTAAACCATCTCTTGATGGTTGTACCAGATCCTTTAGTTCATATTTTTGAGAAACAGATGAAAATACTTCGTATGTTCTATACCTATCGTCACTTTATAGTTTCCTAACATCTGCTTCCATCCTCCCTTCTCCACACAATGGAAATCCTCCCGTGCAGGGAAATACCTCCTGACTCTCCTTGAGCCCGCACAAGGTGCCTCCGAGCAGCTCTTCCCTCCCACGGTTTTATTGTGTTGCCCTGTGTCTTGGTGAGTTGCTTTTCATTACGTGAGTCATCCCGCTGCAATCAGACCAAGGGGACTCCTCAGCGTTATGTCGTGGCTGGAGAAACCAGCGCCTCGCGCCGTAATTACCGCAACTCTAACGCTTTAATGTTGACGGGGGTGTAATCTCTTAATGAACACATATTTTAAAAAGCGCTTAATGCTGATGACAAAAAGCATTGAAACTTAACGCACTAACTCAATAACAGCATAACCTACTTTCTTTCAAATAAGAAAGCAGGGAATTATTAGACATCAATGCATCATCCGCTAATGAGTTGTAATTCTGTATGAATTTACCTACTGGTTGATTAGATATGAGAGATTTACAAAATGTTAGAGATTGTGGTTCCAGAAAACTAGTTCAACATCAGAAAAAAATAAGCTATTAAATTTTTCTCTATGGTGCATCTGAAATAATTAGTTGGCATTTAAATAAAATTAATTAAAAAATTAGATCTCAGCTGATAAATTGTAGCACTAGGAGTAACACGGGCAGTACCAGAAGCAGCCAGCCACAGTGCTCGGGAGAACGAGGATTTCGTGTGATGCTCGGAAGCACAGAGCCGAGGGGCAGAGCCACCCGTGTGTGTATGCTCCCCAAACCCAGCAGTTTGCAATTTCCCTATTTTTGGCTTTCCCTTTTGTTTCTAAAGCTCTGCCCCTAGAAATTTGTCCCCTGTAACGCCCAGCTATTAACGGAATTGCTGCTGTCACTCTGGCCTTTTAAAAATTAAAAGCCCATGAATCTATTGCAACACCAGAAAACCCAACGCTGGGGGAATTCTGCAAAGCCATGATGGGAGGGCATCACTGTTTAACCCAGAGAGACGGTTCAAAGTTGCTTCCTGACACCACCTCCCTTTTATTGCCAGAACAGTTGCAATCACGTATTTCACATCCTCCTAATGCATAAGCAAGAATTATTTCTGGAAAAAGGCAATAAGTAAACAACAGGGAAAAGAAAAACATCACAAAAACCTGATTTCCCCAAGAGAGAAGCCCCTGGGTGCAGGGCAGTCCCTGAGCACAGCCACGAGGAGCCGTCCCCGGTGTGGTTGGGTGATCAACACCCCCGGGGGATGGAAATGCTGACAGACATTTATGAAATCAGTGTACTGTATTCAAAGACCCTGAAGTGACTTTGAAACCCGAAGTTCCATTTTCAGAAGGGACATTAAACTCCAGCGGAGCTGCCCTTGCTCGAGGACAGAGCCCCGCCAGCTCCTCCGGGCGCAGCCAGCGTCAACCCTGCTGCAGCAGCCCCTGTAAATAGCTGTGTGCACCTGCAGCACCATTTCTAAGGTGTGCGCTGAAATCCTCAAGGTTCATAGCTCTCAGAAGAAAGCTCTGAGACCACCTACCACCGACACTTCCCCAGCAGTCACACGGTGCTGGTGCTGCTCAAATTTCTGATGCATTTCCAGATTTAGATATGAGAATGTTTGAGTAAATTCTGTGTACTGGTCCCATTTGAGTAACAGCCCATACTCAGACACAAGTCCTAGCAACACCATCCTTATTTAAAAAACAAACAAACAAACAATTTATTTTCCAATAAAGAGCCAAACTGATCTGCCTGAGACATTTGAGGGATTGTAGAACTACAGACACAGAATGTCAGAAGGATCTAGACAATAACTGATACAAGTACTTAAAAATACATATTTCAAGAAGGTCAGACTATATGCATGTCTTCCTGCCTGTTATTTCCTACTTTCAATACATTTTCTTGTCATCCCAGCTCACCTTGGAGCACAGATCGATATCTCCAGAGGGTTTCTGTGCCAGTTGTGCACTGGGAGAGAACTCTCTCCTGCTGCCAAAGTTTCAGGTGCTCCTCTTCTACGTCATGCGCTATTTTCAACATTTGCTGCTTTATGTTTCAGCTTCTATTTTTAGATTCCCGTAACCACATTGGGTTTCTGTCTTTGGGAGAGGACTGTGATCACAGTAGAATACTGCACGTTATCTCGGGTCTGTCATAACTCAGAAACAAACAGCAAAGAGAAGTGCCAAAAGGATAATTTCAGGAATAAGATCAGTAATTTATCTATTACATGTCATCTTTTTGTTTTGCGGATTGCTATAGACTCAGATTCATCTCCCACTTTTGGAGGGAACTGATGTCTGATTTGTTTCAAGATCTGCCTTATTATATTCTGCACAAAGCAAATTTGAGTTTTGCAATTGGGTATTTTGTGTCAAATATTTCTCCTTTAACACGGCCAATTAATTCCACATCTTCCCTGCTCTTGACACTGCCTCAAAAATTGCGTACATTTCCTATGAGCTTGTGACAAACTGTTAAATGCAAATAACAAAAAATATCTTCAACACAAATGAATTAAACTACATTTCAAAGCAGCCTACTTGAGCAAGAACCTGCTGGCAGCAGGGACACAGCTCACGTCACCAGGGTGGGGAGAGGGACCGTGCTGCCCTTCCCCAGGGACAATCGCCGCATGGAGCTACTCCGAGCCCCTTCTCCATTTCCAGGAGGAATAAACCATGGAGGGGAGGGCTGAGCCCCGCAGGGCTCCCAGCTGTGACCGAGGCTTAGCGGTTTGAGCATCACCAGCAGTCATAAAGCGAGTGTGCTGGCCATGTTATTTCCTCACTTAGATCTGTGCAACCCCATTGCCCTTTGGTGCCATTGCACAGGCGTAACCAAGGGCACGATGTGATGCACGATGTGATGACAACGCACCCAAAGAACCGCTGCTGCCTTGTCCTTGCAGGTGGCTGCACCGCTCTGCTGAGCGCATCTCTACTGCAAAGCTCTGGCAAACTCACAGCCAGCAGAGGGGAGAAACATTTAAACTGCCGAGACAATAAAGTTCAATGCTGAATTAAAAAACAACCCACATAGTTTCAGCACAGGATTTGAAGCAGGGGAAACAATCACGCTAATTGAGAAAACATGTCCCAGGAAGGAGGCAGCTCTTCCCGAGCAAAGCCTTCTGCAGGCATCGCAATCACCATCCAACAGCTGGACTCCCTTGCAAGAAATTTCATAGAAAAGGATATAATCTTATAATCATTGCCTCTGTAAACAAGTCATAACATCTCCGTTACAGCGAGGGTCCCCTGTGCTCTGGTTGTCTGTACATAATATTGCCAATTTAAAAACCAGAAGAGATTCTCAGAAGTTCAGAGAATTACCCACCTCCCTCCAAGTCGGATCTAAATGGAGTGTTCTGCACTAGCCATCTGTTTGTTTTATATCATACACACACCTTTTTCAAGATTAGATTGTTTTCCTCATCTTTACACAGATCCGCAGAGCCTTTGTCACAGGCTCAAGCTGCAGTGAAAGATCCCCATTCCTGCACTGACAGAGCAGCCCCGGCTATTCTGCAAGTATTTAAAAAAGAAAAAAAAGACCAAAAATACCAGTATTCCTCTTCCCAGCTATGAGAGTTGTGGGCAATATCTATGAGGTTATCAAGGAAATACAGAAAAACCACGGCTGCATGGTCAGTGCCTCTATTTCAAAGGGCCAAAGATCTCAGAATATCAGCATAAACATTTTCAGGTCTGATAATAAAGCAAGGAAATGTACTTTAAGTGAACAGCTGCCTTTGTGTGTGCGTTAAGGTGATGGACAACACCAGAGTTTTCCCTGTCCCTCCTCCTGTTTCTTCACCCCCAGATCCAAGGCCAGGCAGAGCGGCTGCTGTTCCCCATCACTCCCGACCCTTCTCCATGGCAGCCAGGAGCCGACGGCAGCTGACAGCACCTGGATTATTTATAAGGATTAACTCCCACCGGGCTCCCCGGATGTGCAGCAAACACTGGTTATGATGCCATGCCATCCCATCCCATCGAAAACCACTCGGCGCTGAGGCAGTGATCAGTCGTCCACAGAACAAGGTTCTTTAAAAAACCCCAAACCCCGGCAGGCTGGAGCGTACGAACAGCGAGGTGGCGTGCGGTTTGCTTTCATTCCCCTGGGGCTCTCATTTCCCTTCCAGGTCTCGCTCTAACAGACTCACAGCAGCAAGGGTAGGTGCTCCTCCATAAATTAGACCATATCACAAAGCTTCGTGCACTTCTTTTGGGCACACGCTGTCCCTCTGCGTGGAGAATAGGCTCAGAGCGTGGGCACATTCAAACAGGGATTTTTAGCTTTTGTATTGACCTTTCTCACGGAGTTTATCAGCATAATGCCTCCAAAGCCAGAGCAGATGTTCCAGTGCAACCGCTGTCACCTCTCCAGGGGTTGAGTTCAGGTGACGTTTGACAGCTGCAGGAGATGCTGGGCACCTCGCGTGAGTCATCCCCAGGCTGCCAGCCCAAATGCATTTCAAAAGCTAGTCAGGGCCAAACGAGGTGGATAATTTGGTGGATATTCCTTGGACATTGCCAAACTCCTACCAGGGAGAGAAGGAACAGCGCAGCTGTGCTCCCGCAGCCTGGGGAGGAACATTTCCATCAGCCCTGACCTCGCGGCACAGTATGAGCAAAGGGTTAAGGTCATCTGCAAAGATTGCAGCAGGAAGAACGCTGTACAGCATCCCATAATTTGCAAGAAACCCCATTAATGCTGAAACAATAACCCTCTGCACATACCCTCCCACACAACCCTGCCCAGCACCGCGCCCCTGCGGGCTCAGCAGCCTCTGCGTTCGCAGTCCATGTGGGTTTTTTGGGGAAACCTGTTCTTTTCTGATGGAGAGAAAAGCTCCAGCAGTCAAAGGAAAGAGGCAAGAGTCCGGGCCGGTGAGCCCTGCAGGACACAGAGCACGGGGGGTGGTGGAGGCAGTGGGTCAGACACCATCTCCAGCTGCTGATCTGTTCCAGGCTCCAGCTGATTCCCCCTGTTTCACCTCGGATTGTCGGTTCAATCTAATTCAGTTTAAATTCCAGTGCAGTCTGAGCATCACAACTGCAATAATGGAACTGAACTGGTAGGTACTGGAGTAAGGTAGCAACGGGCATGGTCCCCACTGGGTGCCCTGGCTCAGCACAGGACCAGTACAACCCCACTGCAGCCCATTGCACCCCGGTTCCCGTTACGCCATTGCAGCAGGAGATTGTCTGCCAACAGTGCATTTAGCACCGTGACTAATCTCTTCCTCTGATGGCTCTCAGCCCCACAAGGGAGCATCTCTTTTTTTTTCATCTTGTTACAGGCTCTTCTATAAAATAGGGATGTGCAAAACCAAAGTAACAATCCGAGAGTCACGGGTGCTGCGTGAGCCAGGCGGCCTCGCTGGCTGTCACGCACTCGCACGGTTTGCTCCTGACTCTTAATTTCCTCTGCGTTAGTGAGCCCAGTCCTGAGAAACACTATTTAACTAAATTAGATTTTGGACTTTATTTCCCCTGCTGTAGAAGGGTATAAACCCAAAAGCACACACAACGCTTAATATTTTCCCAAACTTTTATGTAAAAGCATCCCGGCAGACAATAAATGCCACAAATAATTCCTGTGCTTCCAGAGAAAATCGATGTCCTTATCACCAGTGAACGGGAGCTGCAGTTATGAATACATAACATACAGGGCTGCAGGAGTACAGCAATGCCTTCTATACCCCCAACCCAGCCCTGCAATAAACCCTAAGGTCTTGTGGGATATTTTTTAACAAAAAGAAATAAAAACCATTAAAGCTAAGTCATTAAGTGCTGGAAACAGTCATGAATGCCAAATGCAATCTGTGCAACCCATCAGTAGAACCCAGCTGCAAGTCACGGCCACTTCCTAATGTATTTCAAATTTATTCTTTTTGTATGATAAAAACCATAAAATGTTCTTCGCATTCTAAATAAATAGCAAGTGCAGTTCACTTCAGGATGATACTAGCACTTAAGAACTGAACCGAAGAATAAGTCACAACCGAGGGCAGCCCACCCTCATGTGATGCTGCCGCTGTCACCGCTGCAGTGTGCTCAGGAGAGCCAGGCTCCGTGGTTTTCTGGGATTTGGCAAACTGGGATGCTGGACGTGATGTAGGCATTGCTCCAGGAGCACCAGAACCAGCACATCTGGCCAGATGTCTTGGCCAACACCCATTGCTTTCTTTTTTGCCTTCAGTCTATGTGGTTTAAGGTCTCTGTTTTTGTTTTTTTTTTTTTTAACCACAAACCTGGACTAATGATGTTACTAGAAGAGCCCAGCCAGCCCAGCCCCTGGGTGCCTCCCGGCACAAAGGCCCCAGCTCCCTGAGCCCCTGCTCCTTAGCACGTGCAGGGAGGGCTGCGCTGGCAGGGGATGCCCCAGCCCCCAGCAATTCTGAACCACGCTGATGAATGTCCCTCGACACATCGCTGTGCAAGAGGCAGCTGAGCCCAAGAGCTGCAGGACCCAGCCCTGACAACTTGCTGAGGTCCTGGGGTAAAAATATTTGAATGAGGTATTTTTGATGTTCTTCATGTGAGATCTTGGACTTTTTAAAGAGGTTAGATGATTTCTGGGTTGATGCTGGAATTTTCAATGGAGCTCACCCAAAGCTCAATGTTAAAGTTTCCCTTGAGCAAATGACTTGTATGCATAAACAACATGGGGAGCTGTCAATAAAATCATCCACAAATTCTGCCAAATAGAAGAGTAATTATGGCTTCTGCTTGTTAGTAATAAAATGATACACGAGCTGAGCTTACACAAAACACAAACACCTTCTGATTTCATTGAAGATTAATGCTAATGTGCCAAATTGCCAGACTAAACTTAATTGTTCTTTTTTATCTTCATTAAATGATAAGCAGCAGCCACAGAAGTGGTTCTGGTGACCTTGGATTTACATAGACCTTCAGCCACAGGAAAATCTCCTGCTTTTATTTCTAACTCGGTAACTTCCCTGGGGGCTGCAGCATCCCCTGTCCCCTTGGAGCTCAAGCCTGCTCTGCAGAGCCCAGCTCTGGGGTTCACACCCAACTATTTTTGTCTCTGTGTGACAACCTAAAACTGAAGTTTTTACTTTTTCAAAGACGACGTGGCTCCTTTTCTTTCCCTGTTTGCGTTTTGCAACAATACATTTGCAGAAGAAAAAAATATCACCCAGCTACTTCCCATCTCCATGGCAACACCCTGTTCTGGCTCCAATTGATAAATACTTTGCGAAACCCTGTTACTGTAGGTTAGCTGCTGCAAAAATTACACACTATCACTCACAAATAACTCCATAATATTGAACAAGTTCTGTGGGTGAAGAATAATGGCCTGATTTTAGCCCTCGCACACCTGAGCTTCCCTCACTCTACCCGTGGTTCTCCAGACAGCGAGTGGCTGCAGACACAGTTTGATCCATTTCTGGGTCCAAGATGAGCAGCTGCAGGTTTCTTACAGGGATCTCAATAAATAAATGGCTTTCACGGGAGAGGGAGAGCACAAGATGCCACCTGCAGCGGGTCACTCAGAAAGCAGCTGTTGCACATCTGTCCATCCGTGCTCCCCACACCCCAGCCCCTGCTCCGTGAGCCTGCCTCTGCAGGCGCAGAGAGGAGAGGGACGGACGAACGTCCTTGCTCGTCTCCTGGGGCTACAGCCTGGGCAGGGCTGAGCAGAGAAGCCAGGGGAGCAGGGATGGTTTCCACATTCCTGTTCCCCGGCACAAGCAGAGGGGCAGAACCTCCTTGCCCCCACGAGCTGAAGCCCCCATGCAAAGCAGCCAGCCTTCCTCCTCAGCCTTCTTCCTCCTCGGTGCAATCCATCTGCTTTTTACTGCAGCCGCACTGAGTCAGCAGGAGCGATGTCCCTGCTGCAAGGGCCCTCCAGGCAAAGTTCAAATGACCAATTAGTGTCTCTCTGTACGTTTAAGCTGCTTTCCCAGCTGGCAGAGGCTGAGTCAGTAACCTTTGGAAACGCAGAGCTTATCGCGGGATGCTCGCAGCTGCATCCTCAGACATCACTGCCTGGCGATGGGGACACGCTGCCGGCACCTGCTGTCTCATTCTCTCCTGCCATCAGTATTTCAGGACCTCTCCAGTGCACAAACCAGATCCTGACTGGGGTGAACTGGCCAGACACAGAGACACACCCCAGAAAGTCAGAGCCAAGACCCCTGCTCCTTGCTGGTCCCCGCAGCCCACGTTGCCCATCAGGGCAGGTGACCCCTGGACGTCACAGCCCGGGTACAGCATCTCAGGGAGAACGTGGGACACTTGTTGACCCCAAGTGTGATGTTATCTCGGGCTGCCTGATGGGGTGCCCGGGAGGTACCAGGCAACGAAGCGTTCCCTCTGTACTGATGAGTGCCGTCAGAAAGCCTCAGACCTGGATCTGAAGACACCCACCGAAGGCAGCAGCCAGCCACTTTTTCCCAGCAGTTAATGATCCTCAAAGTTCAAAATTTCTCCCTTGTTAATTGGATTTTTCTGGCTTCAGCTTAAAGCTATTGGGTCTTTTTGTGCCTTTCTCTGAAGAAAAAGCCTTTCAGTACCTGGAGCTTGCTCCCTGCACAGGTCCTTATCCACTGAAATTAACTTACAAACTGCTTTTTGATAAGATAAACAGACTGAGCTCCTTAAGTCCGTCACTGTAAAATATTCTCTCCAGTGCTTAATCATTCTTTATTAATCTTTTCAGCTCAGTGACACGGCAGCAGAAAGGTATAAAAATCAGGAACCACGCAGAAAAAAAGCAGGAGATAAAGGGATATGGTGTCCCAGGGAGTGAACAGTCCAGGACTGCGCAAAAGAAATCATTGTACAATCACAGCAGAAAATCACTCCAAAGACTTTGCCGGAGTGCAGCAGTGCTGCCCTGAGCGGGGAGAGGCAAAGCGAGCCGAGGGGAAGCTGCCTAAGGCTGCTCTGCGATAGAGGCACGTCTTACAGCCCGTGAGCCGGGGAGTTGGAGTCGGGCTGATAAGATGGGACGTACTGTTAGTCAAGGATGTCAACACGGATTTCAGCGTGCTCTTACAAAGCCCCTCGCAGATGCACATCGGACACCAGAGGAAAAGGCAGATCTCTGTCACAGCGCTGGTGGAACCGCACCAGGGACCACTTCAAAGATCAGCTTATAACCAACATCAACCAGGCGGTGCGAAGCGGATAGCTGGGACTGGCACACGCTCTGTTTACTGATTTACAGATTTGCACAATGCAAGTCACCGAGTCTCCCAGGATAAAGCAGCCCCTGAGATCACACCAGGGATCAGTACAGTGCAGTACAGAAATAATACCGGTTGTCTTTTGTTATCTTCTAAAAACCCTTGCTTCTGACTTTTAGAAGCTAGCAACAGTTAACACTTGCAATTCTCTTTTCATTTTTAAAAACAGGTTCACTCAAATATGACAAGGACAATGGCAGTGTCATTTGTTATATCACTGACCCTTTCACTTTATTCATTTATAATTCAATTGTCGGTTAAATTTGATCAAATATGTCTGAATTGAAGCCATTTGCATTAAAAATAATACAACTTTTTCCTTTTATTCCCTGCATTGTGGCAGGTGTTACTTGATAATTCAATCAGTGCCTGCAGAAAGCTGCTGTTTAATTAATAAGAAAATGGCTAACCCTCTAAGTGGAAAAAAAAAAAACCCAGGCATGGATGAAAATCCCTGATGAGAAACAACAGATCTTGTCAAGGACTACACAATTCAGACATTCTCATTTATACTTTTGCTGGATTAAGAAGAACTGGACCTCACGGGGATGGCAGAACCGCCCTGGCGGTACCCACAGAAGTGCTGGGATTCGCTTCCCGTCCCCCCGGATCAGCAAGATGCACATTGTCCAGCCCCAGCAGCCCGCGGTGCCATGGGCTGGGGAAAAGCCTGGTGCTGCCGGAGGAGGTTCTGGAAGGTGCTGATGCTCCACAGCTCATGAGTTGGAGAGATATATCTGAGTGATGAACTGGATTTTTTTTCCTGATTAGTATATTGTAATTAATTCTCTGAAGAATCCTTGCTTAGGAACTTTATTAAATCCCATTAAGACTAATGAATTGTTGTTGTTTCCTAATTATATAGTTGTTTCTAGTTTAATGAACTGTGTATTAATAGACTTATAAAACAGACATTTTATTTAAAGGATTTCCATCCTAAAAAGTAAGAGATATATATTCTTGCTAATGGCATCAGTTGTCAGCTACCATTACTTTTAATGAATTTGCTGGAAAATACTGTCCTTTTGAATACAGATTTTCCTCATTTTGTTAGGTAAAGCGGCAAACAAAAAGCCAAAAATTAAACATGTTCTGGCATTTTACAGAAAGTAGATTTTTTTCTCCTGTTAATGCAATTCCTCATTGCAAAACAACATCTCCAGGCCTCTGCAACTTGCTGAATACTTCTGACTCAAGTGATATCACAGAGGAACAGAAGTACGGCGCAGGATGGGTGCCCCATGAGAGATTTTCTTGACAAAAGAAATCAGTAACAAGGATGTTTTTCCAGCTGAAACCCACTTCGAGGGAGATGCACATGGGGACAACATTCAGCTGCCCACACCCACCTCCGAGCAAGCCCTGGCCAGGACTCACAGCATCAGCGGCTGCAATAACCCTGTGATGGGCACCCCTGGAAAACAGTCCCTAAATCGCTTTTGGTGCCACGCCGAGGGACTAAAGAGCCCCAAACGTTCCTTAGGTCCGTTGGGGTCATTACCCAACAGCAGGCGAGATGCACACACCACTCCATGGACAAACCAGACAGGCACAGGGAGAAAAACCCTTTTGCAGCACCAGAGATAGGATAGGATAGGATAGGATGGGATGGGATAGGATAGAAGCAAGCATTGCCCCACAGGCGAGTTCAGTAACACCTTCGGGCTGGTTTATCGCACCCTGGCATTGCACCACATCCACAACACACCTGCCAGTGGAGCCAGTACACATTTATTTTATTGTCCTCATTAAAAACACGTTTTCCAGAAACTTTTCAGCTCCTCAAAAGCTGCACGGAATTTTCTCCTGCAGGAGTGGACTTGCTTTGGGGCTGGCATCTCGTGCAAACACTCCCTGCGCACTCCTGCGCCAGTTCACCCCCAGAGCTCCTCAGCCCCCACAGACAACAGCGCTACAGGAGGGGGTTTGTGCTTCATTAATTCCCTCTCGAACTCCCCAACGCACACGACCGGCCCCGGAGCCACCTCTCACCTGCACAGCCTGAAGCCGTCCCTGAGCGGAGAAGCTGCTGCACCTCTCTCACGAGCTGGAGCTTTGGAGGCTCATTGCGCAGGGTCAAGGTTGGTGTCATGGGCTGGAATAAAGGACAAGAGGGTCAGAAATCCCATCCCTGTCCTGGCCTTACACGCCTGTTCCCCAATGAGCTGGCCCAACGCAGAGCCCGTGGATGCTCAGTCCCCCAGCTGTCAGCAGCTGGCACGGGCACACCTATGAAGCACTAAACAGCTTCTGTGCAAATATCTCCTGAACTTTTCCTGAGGATATTTTGTAGGGCAAAAATACATACACTCCTTAAATAGGAGCTGCTTAAAAAGTAAGAATTGCTGCTGCTTAAAAAAAAAAAGTCATCATCTTGAATGCTAATACTTATAATCTTCAACACGCTGCAGCCACACCACCGCTTAATTTCAGTGCAGAGATTATGTTAATATACAAAAAAAAGAAGTTGTGATATTGAGTTAGATCAAAGATTTTTCATTTTAGTCGCAGTCTCTGGCCCCAGCCAGTAATGCCCATTTCAAAGCAGAGCCAAAGGCCGCTATAATGCGCTGCGCTGAACAGCGATTATTACAGGGAAGGCAGAAAGTTTAGACCAGCGTGTCGCTTGATCTTGATCTGACATTAGTTGCTTAAAGTAACAAGTATTTGGTGAGGAGTGACAAACTCCTCATGAGGCCAGCGCTGCTCCCTGCACAGACTCCGGGTTCTTCCTTCCCAGCCCGGGGAGGACGCTGGGCAGCAGGTCCTGGCTTCACCAACGGGTCATGAACTGCTCCAGCCGAGGACAGAGTCAAGCCATCACTTTTTATTTGGTGTTTACACCACACTGAGCCATACACTACCCAGCCATCCCCCTCCCACACACAGCAGAAAGTCCTTTTCTATTCATTTTCCATAGGAGTAAATACACTCAGCCCCAACAAGCACATTGTGGGTAGAAACACTCAGCTTTGTAGGCACACTATAGCCCAAGGAACGAAGCTGGATAGTCCCTTGGGAGGCTGGTACCCAGCCAGACCCATACATCACCTCCTCCTGCACTTAACCACCTCCTCTCCCAGCAAAAACCCAGAGAGTTTTCTCCTATTTCCAGGCTCCCAAAGGCATGGGAGCTCTTTGCCCTAACACACAGCCCTTCAGAAGGGAAGGTGACCCCCATTTCCAGGCACGCTACCCACAGATTTCAGCCCATTCTCCGCAGGCACCGAGCCCCTGGGGAGTCCAGTGCCCCCCATATCACCGGCACAGACCATGCCCCTGCTCCCCAGGCAGACAGGCTTTTTATTTAAGCCAACGTAGAGTTAAACCCAACACCTTCCTACAAACCTTTACTGTCAAGGAAAAACCCAGATGATGCATTGCCCAGCTTTTAATAATAGAAATAACAACACAAGCAGCCTCTTCTTGCTAAATGAAAAGTCTGAAGGCACCTTAAGGAACCCTTGGACAAGAAGCCCATCCCTGTTCCCCAGGGATCCCCACAGCCACACTCCCCCAGTCCCAGGGAAAGCCAGCAGTAAGGACACAGGTGGCTTTGATACCTGCCTGGGTAGGGAGGGGCTGGGGGTGATCACCAAACCACCCACAGGTGAGCCCCACGGGGACAGGAGGTACCCAGGGCTCGGTGAAGCAGTTCCTTCCCAGGGGCCAGGCTGCACTCCCAGTATTTTAAATAACCCCAGCTCCATCCTACAGAATGCAAAAAGGTACTTTTATGGGGTGGGACACACAGCTTTCTGTGTTTGCCTGTTCTCAAGGCATTGCGGGGGGTTAAATGAAATAATATACATGTTACAATTTTCCCCTATTTTTCTCCTAGGAAAAGCACAAGGAGAGTTTTGTTTTCAAGAGGCAATGGCATTTTTTTCCTGTTTTTCTTTTTGGAAGGCTCTATCAGTACTTGCTTTGCAATAACTAAGTTTGTTGCTGCTCTGCATTGCTCAGAAGCATTACAAGTTTTAATTATCAGGTTTTCAGTCTTTCTGAGTCATTATAATAACGGACAAGAAATCACAGTTAAAGTAATAAATCAAGTTTCTCTCCTAAATTGCTGTTGGGCAGAACTCAGAATGTTTTTAATATGTGTAATTACGTTCAAGGATCTTGTTAATCATTATATTAATACGAATCTCACAGAGACTTTGGGAACCAACAGAAAGCTCTGGCTGGGCCCAGGGCAGGCGTTACGTTAATATTCTCTCCTCCAGCCTGCGTGCGTGCTTCTCTGTGACCAAGCAGTTTTCTATAATGCACCAAAACCCCCTCTGGTCCCAGCCCTGAGCATCCTCAGATAAGTTGGACTAGCGGCCAAGCTTCAGGTAAATGTACAATTAATTCCTTTTACTGCCTTTAGTTCTAACGGAAAACCCAAACCCAGGCAAACGGAGCAGCGACTGTGACACCATCGCACACTCTGCGGCACAGCGGCTCCTCGCTCCCCATCACTGTTTTGCGTTATTTACGAAGCACAGCTCCAAACAATTCACTTAATAAGCGTGACCTAAACAACAACAAGTTTCCAGTTTGGAAAAGCCAAGGTTTGCTGTCCTCTGCAGTGACACACAGGGGCTGGAACGGGAGGGGATGAGGATTTGCTTTTCTCCCGCCTGTTCACCAGCCTGTCCCCAGCAATGGCAGGTATCGGGATGCCCCAGAGAACAGACAAAAAATACACCTTCCTATGTGTGTTTGCTGCTGCCATAGAGACAGTGCCCCTGGCTACATGTAGGGTTATTTCACAGAGAACCACCTTTTCTTTCATAGTGTTGAGAAAGGCAGTTAAGAAGAACAGATGAGTATTAAACATATATCTAAAAATAAAAAGCAAAAAACACTTCTGTAAATTCCTCATAATCCTAATGTGGTGGGGTTTTTTTTGGTTTTTTTTGAGTGAGAGCAGTTACAGCTGTGAATTTTCTGAGATGCCCAGAGAGGTGAGCGAGGCACATGCTGGGATGCTGGAGGAGAACATCTCCTCTGCCGCATGTGCTGAGCTGGGGAGGTTCGGGAGGGGAGGCCAGGACCCCCCGGACAGAGCGGCTGCACTGGTACATGCCTTCGGATGGGGTGCTGGGGGGTTCTGGACATATCCATGGGTCACAGCACAACTTCTGCTGGCTGGGGAGAAATCATAGCCTTGCAGGCAAGTCCTGGGGAGTGCCGGCACCTTGGTGCCCCCCAGAACGGCTTTTCGCAGAAGGGGGGCTGAGGGTGCTGGCAGGGGGCGATGGGCTTTCTTGCCTTTACAAAAGTTCTCTGTTTATCCTTCTTCTTCCCCTCCCATGGGGTTGCAAACCAGCCTTTTGAAGCAGACACCCAGCACCTCAGACTGAGAATCGTGCTTGAATCGTCTCACAATGTAAGCCGCGAGTACTCCACAGCCGGAGGAGAATAATGCCATTAATCCAGCCAAGGGATCTGGATGCATTAGCTACACCCCAGAAAGGGCTTGCACCGCACATCTTCAGCATCCAAGCCAGCAGACAGAAAGGCAGCACTAGGAGGGGTTTGACAAGCACGTCTCTGGTCTCTCGGTTCCATTTAGGGATGCTCTGAGTCACAGCGGCGCAGTAACAGAGCAGTCCTGCCCCCAGGAGCACTGAAGGAGCCCATGCTGCCTCGAGCGAGGTCCATGTTCCTGCTTCGAGGAGCAGGAGGCTCCCGCGGGCAGTGTGCTCTGCCCGGATCCTGCCGAGCCCCCGTGTCGCCACCGGCTGCCCAGCCCGACCTGAGTCCCCCCTCCGCGGAGCAGCTCTTTGGCACGGGCGCTGCCAGCCGCAGGGTTCTACCTGCTGGGTTCAAAGGGCGGCAATTAAATTAATTCAATTAATTCTTCCCTTGCAGAGCAATCAGCTGAGCAATGTGGATTGAGGAACCAGGGCAATATGGAGTGAACCATCGTTTTCCAGATTTCAAACCTTCAGAACTGAGGCAAGCTTAAACTTTAGAGAGACAGCCTCTAAAGTGGATTGCTCCGTGATCAGAAATCACCACTGCATAACTATTCATGTGAAACTGCGATATTTCCACCCCTCACTGAACTGAGCAATGTGTACAACAGACAGATTCCCTACATATTACATACATCAAAGATCTGAGGAATCCCAGAGCCCTTTGCAGACCGTACATCAGTGCTTGTATGCACCGTGCGGTTCGCATCCCATTCTGACACTGCAGAACAGCATCCGTGTGCTGGGTACCGCTGGAGAGGGCACTGCAAGGAGGATGTTGCTGAGATGCTAAGAGGTTTCTCATTAGTAGTAGAGAGCTGGAGATTGTATGATTCATCATCCCCTTTTTGGAAAGCTTGTGGAGTATGGAAACAGCACAAATACAATTCCAGTGGCAACGAAACACCGTGTCATTGAACATGAGCTTTGCTGGGCAGTAATAATAATCTCAATTTATTTTATTTAATCCTTTAAGTGCACAAATGTAAAATGCTTCTGTAAGTACCTAGAGGATAAATGAGGTTAAAACATTCATGGGCAGTGGAATCAAGTCGGACTCAAGCTGGTGTTTTGTACATTTAGCCCTCTATCATTTTTGCCAGAACCATTACTAAGCAATCAGCTTTAAACATTTCAGACCCCGGCGGCAGGGCTTCTGCGTAAAACGCCTGTCTGCTTTCCCTGGAATCCAGCTCTTCACAAGAAAGGAGCTGCACAGAGAAGATAAAACGAAACAAACACACCTCACCTTAGTATAATTGCACTGGAATGAGGAACAAACGGGGGGGTTTTTGGAAAGACACCTGTTTTCTCAGGCTCTGGATAAACAGATCCGCACCAAGCTGCAAACCTGCGCGGGTCCCAGGCTGCAGCCAGCACAGCTCCAGCTCCGATGGATGCACGGAGCAGGGATGATGCAGCAGCTCATCGCAGAGCAGCCAGAGGGGAGGCAGGCAGCCCACGGTGGATCCTCTCCTCCTGCAGAAACCCCCAGGGCCGGTTCCCCTTCCCCAGCTGCAGCAGCCGGTGGCAGGGACCGTCGCTGCTGCCAAGGGGGAGCCGAGGCTGCAGCAAGGTTTTGAACAGCACAGACACTTTAGTGCATTGCAGTCACCATCTTAATGCAAACCTGCAACATGAAAACCAGGAATAATTTAACACCTAGGAGAGGAAAAGATGAAACAAAAGCCTGAGAACCTCAGCAGTCTCTTTGGAAGCAAAGCAAGTGTCACAGCTCTCTCCAGCTGCATCTTTATTTTCGCAGGCAGTCACCAGCCCAGGTTCAGGAGGGTTTTTGTTCTGCCATTCTGCTGTGACAGCATGTGCTGGCAGCCTCTCATTCATTTGGGAAAACCCACAATGGGAATGCAGGGAGGAAATGACAACAGCTCTGTGCTGCTCCCGTTTCCTCCAGCAGCACGCAGGGACCTGCACTGAGAAGGGGTTCTAGGACCTCTCCAGCCCTTCTCACCGCTCCACGGGCTCTTGGCTGTGCCTCTGGGTGTTTTCCTCCAGACGATCCAAACCTGAACCACCACAAGCCCCCTGCTTCTCGTCCTATCTAAAGGACCCTGTGCCTGATCAGTCCAGACAGAAAAGGCGCAATAATTAACAGAGAAGATCTGTGCTGTTCTGTAGCTGAGATTAATACCGTACATTGTCGGAGCCCTCAGGGGTATAGATTCTGGAAGTCTGATGTATGGTTATTATTCTTTTAAAGGAAAATAGATTTACCTAATTTACAATCAGTTCTGATGGTGGGAGGAGGGATTTAATTCTTTTTTCTTTTGATAAATATACTGCAACTTTTCTATAATCCCTATTAATCTGATCTCCTAGGGAAAATTCTGTTGATCCGTCATCCGGTGGCAATCTCAGTTCCCTCAGTGCCTCCAGGCAGGAGAAATGGATTTCCACATACCAACTTCTTAAGCCTCTCAAACTTCCGAGGGAAAACTCTTGGGGAATTCCGCCCTTGTCCATGGGAAAGACAAAGTGTCTGTGGAGGCTGGAGCAAAGGTGCTGTGCAGAACCACTGCGGTGCCTCCGTAAAGCATTCCCGTGGGAAAGCTGGAATCCTGCCGGTTCCCTCCCTCCCGGCTGCTCCCGCAGACACAGACACCACTCAGCACTCTGCTATTCAAACGCAACAGGGGAAGAACATCTGTTGAAAAAGAAATGCAGGACTAATTATACATGATTGAGGATTTTAAACTGCTATTTTTAGCTTCGCGTTAAAAAGATTTGATGAACCAAATGTTTGTGCTCAGCATTTTGAGCCAAAAGAGGAGCCGAGCGTTCCCTGCGCGACCTACAGAGCTGGAGCATGACGCCCAGAGGTGCAGCGGCGCTCGCTGCAGCCTGCCGTGGAGCATCGGGGCACATTGAACATCGTGGAGCATCCGCCAGCGTCGGGGAACATTGAGCAGAACCTGCGATTCGTTTGAATAAGAGAGAGCCTGCTTCTTCCTCCAGTGTGAGCAGGAGAGCATCAAGGCTCTTCTCATTAGCGAGCTTACTGCCGCTCGTTCTGCTGGGGAAGATCCAAGCAGCACGTTGCGCTGGTACATCTGAGGATGAGCATGAAAGGGTCTCCGCGCATCACCCGACAGACAGACAGAGATCCCACGGACGGGCTCCTGGGTTCTGCGGGGCTCCGATCCCGCATCCCTGCAATGACGTCATTGGCAGAGAATCGCAAGAAAAATCTTCACTGAATTGTGTTTCATCTGCTGCATTAAAAAGTAAATGGTCTCAGCAGAGATGTTTTAAAGGGGCAATAAAGAAAGGGAGGGTGCAGCTGCTGTGGGTGCTCGCGGGCACGGCCGAGGGTCAGGCTGGACCCTCCCTCGGGAAGCTGTGGATTTAAAGAACAAAGCTGGGGGCATAAAAGGAAAATGTTCAGTTCTGGTGTCTGCCAAGAGAGCCCTAAACACCCGACGCAAACACACTTGCTCGAGCAATGGGATTGCTTTCATTGCTGGGCGGATGCTGCTCCATGCCTGCAGATGCCTGGGCTGTCACCAGGATGCAGAGATGGGCAGGAGAGTGGCTCTGGGGCGTGCGTGGAGCCCCCCACATACAGCCAGGAAGGGCTGGGGGGAGCTGTGTGTGTCCCCCACACTGCCCAGTGCTGCGAAAGGCAAACAGTCACTGCCCGAGCTGCTCGTCCTGCTGCATCGTCCCTCTCAATCCAAGAGCTGCTTCGTAACCGCGGGAAGAGCCAGTAATGTGCAATCAGGAGAAAAGCTGTTTTTCACACTTACTGCCCTTGAATTGGCAGAGTGAGACATCATGTTTTATATTAACTTCATAATAATTACAGTTATTACCGAATTCACGTATACCAAGGAGGTTACAGCTCCCCAGGAAAGCCCATAATGTTATTAATGGATCTGCCATTCCACTGACGTTATCATGTAACAAGCTCATTCAAACATTTTGATATTAAACAGCATACCTCTGAAAACTCGCGGGTTTGTGCGTGGCCGCTGGGAGCAGCGGCAGTTACACGCGTCGGTCACACACACAACTGTCCTTTGACACAAAGGTTCACGACGAGGATGCTCAGAGACTGGGGCAGCTCCATCTCACCCTGTCTCCCCACGCTCGGCTGAGGACACCCCCATGGCCAGGACACTGCCGAGCCCCTGCGCGGGGAACACATGGAGGCAGCGGTGGGGTCTCACGTGTGCGGTGTCAGGGTGACACAAATTCCAGCTGGGCCTAATACCTCCCTTTGCTTTTTGCTGTAAATTTGATACTTGGAGCCTGCCATCAAATGAACTGTTGCACATAAAACCCAACCGTACGCATGATAGGAGTAAAATGAGACAGCAGGTCTATGCCGGGGCTGTTACAATTTCCTCCATAGTGTCAGGCTATAGTAACACATACATATTTCAAAAAAATTAAACTGCTATTAAACTTTCTGACTGTCTTCGTAAATTAACCTCTCTTTCATCTCGGCAAGAGCTAGCTTTTGATTGAGCAGGAAATAATTTTTTGAGCAGTTTCCAGACTCCTTCCATTAGGCGTTTGGGCTGTGGTCAGTAAGCCCGAGTTCATTACCTGCTGGAAACAGATCACGCTGCCGGGTGAAGGGGGCATCGTCTGTATTGCAAATGCTGGGTTTCTCCCCTTCCACCCAAAGGTGAAGCCAGCCCCTGGCACAGCCCCCACGGGAGCCCGAGGCACAATTTGTGCTTCATTTTTCCAGTGCAGAACTGGGGACTGGCCGCCCCCAGCCAGACACCAATGACACTTTATGGTCTCGTTACTTCCACAGGTGACACACGGTGTGTCGGGGTGGGGACATGCAGCCCCACGGGCGTCCCCAGCAGACGTCAGGGACCCAGCAGCGCTGCACAGCCCCGCGTGCTGATCTGGGAGCCCTTCATCTGCGTCCCAAAGTCTCACCTCTCCGTAAGCCGCACAAGATGTGATTACTGGTGCGCTAACTCCGTGATGTAATTTGCTCGAGATTTACACCTGAATCTTTGCTTTTCTGTTCGTGCATTCACAGCTGCAGCCACAAATCTGCAGCCAATTTGCTCGGCCCATGCAATCAAGGGGAAAAAGCAACACCAAAGAGATGCCCTTTTTTTTTTTTTTCAATGTGTTCTTTCATGGGGAAGTCCTGGCCCATGCCCAAACGAGGCTGTGTCCAAACCAGGTGAACCCTCATTTATCCAACACCAACACAGCCCTAATTGAGAGATCAACTGGGAACCTGCCTCTCCACGTGCAGTTTGGAGAGCTGACAAAGCCACCTGTAGGGGCTGGGAAATAAGTTCTGCCTCATTACAAAAGAAATTGCATCTAAATGAAAAACAACGTATAATAAGAGCTCGGAACCACCTGCAAAACGCTGCCAAGCGGACAGGTAATCCAATGATATATAGCACACACCACGGCTTTGACAAGGGTCACCCTTAATTATTCAGCAATTGAAGGAGCTAAACTCATTTCCCCAAGGGCTTAAATGTTTTTTATTATGATGTGTAAATTCCAGGGCAGAGAATTAGCTGGCCAGAACCTAAGAACTGCATCTCTTTGATAGATTAAAACCTAAATAATCATACGTATAGCAAAGCAGAGACACATTAACCAGGCTTCTCGCTAATATTTTGAAAAGATTTCTAAGTCAGGACACCCTTCAAACACTCCCCTCCTCTTCTTATTTACATTTTAACAGCCTAAACTGCAGAAGATTTATGAAATCTGCAGCGGGCTGGGTGAGCACATCTGCCAGGCTCTGCAGAGGAGTCACGACAACGTCCTCGCTGCAGCGGGCAGCACGGACGGGCAGAGCCTGTGTGTGCCATCGCTGCAGTGAACGCTGTGGGCTCCTCACCCAGAGGAGTGAGAAACGTGGTTTGACATGGGGGGAGACACGGCTTGAAGTTGTGCAGTGCACTTCATCCTGAAATTTTATCTTATTTTGCTGAAAAATACACACTTTGGTAATTACTTCCAGAAGTAAATGTAATCCCATCATATCTTCTTGATGTGTGATTCAGGTTTTTTTTTTTAATTATTAGTTTTTTAAAGCATCTCCCACAGCTGTGTGCACGCAGGAGCAAACCCAGCCGCCGAGGACACGGGGCAGGTCTGGTTGTACCCAATCTGCCTGGTGGCATGCCCGGGTTTGTGCCAGGGGAGCGGCTGAGCGGGAGGAGGAGAAAGGCTGCTCCTCTTCTGCAGCTTTCCATAAATCTGGGGGAATACAGCCATCCCCGGGCTGCAAAATGAGATTGGGATAGTAAAAGGCATCCCGGAACTAGACAATAATGGTAAAATGAGGTTGTGACTTGGAAGCTGTATGTGGGTGATGGGAAACAACAAACTAAGTAGATGACAGAGAAGGGGCTGGAAAAACCATCTCTAGCAGCTGGTTAGATCCCTGTTCAGCAGATCCCAGACAAACGTGACAGATTTCATAGAAATCTTGATTTATCTCCACGCTTCCCTGCTTTCTTTCCTTTCACATCACAATCTCTTTTCTTCCCCCCAACTTTCTGAGGGCTGTTTCCCCTGTATCCTGCCAGCGCAAACACCTTGTTCTGTGGCACCCCAAAGCCCGCAGATGAAGCTCTGAAGTTGTGAGGTCCCCTGGCAGCCCCACAGACATCCCCACCGCTCCCCCCATGCCCTGCCCGGGGCTCTCCTGGGGACCCAGTGCCAGGGACTGATGCCCAAAAGGGTTTTCCGTCCCCTTGGCTGTTTGCGATGATGTGCTGGCGAGACGGTGGCACTGGCATCCGCGCCTGCCGCTGCAGAACAACGCCTTGATGCAAGATTAATGAACAGCCGGGAACGCTGTCAGCGATTAAAAAGAGAAGGTACAACACGGTGCTGTTACAGGCACACCAGCTGCAGCGAGATCCATATTATTAAATAATGTACACTACTTTATTACAGACATTTTTTTAAACCTAACTCTGCTCTCACATACCCGTAGGGCTGTTGCCGATGCACGATAACCCTCTAACACGCTTCTTTTATTCTCTTTGCATATTTCTGCATCATCTTAATGTACTCAGCAAAGCACCAGTTTGTGCACCAGCACCCCAGTGCCCTCAGAGTCACTTCTTGTTTCATACCACTGAGGAAAAGCTCAGAAAACCAAGTGAAAACCAAACCCAGAGGTACAGAAAGGAGACACCGAGGCCAATGCTCACCAAAACGGGGCTGGAGCCTCAGCCAGGCTTGTGCCTGAACTAAAGGGTGCAAACGCTGTGTTCCAACCCAGCGGACCCGGGGTCGGTGATTTTTCACGGGCTAAACCAAGAGACTGGGGAAAATATTTTGAATCAGCCTGAAAAATGTTATGGTTTCTTTCAAAACTGAACAACCCCCAAAATTTGTTTCTGAGTTTTGTATTTTGTTGATTTTCAATCTAAGACAAATACTTGATCATTTTTCAGGGTTTAGTATTATTTTTAAAGCAAATTTACTATGTTTTTAAAAAAATGTTATTTCAGACATAAATGTAGATGTTACATTTAATGAACATGAAGGGTAAATGTTTTGACTTTCTGAAAAATGTTTTGGGGTTTTTTACATGCCGAAACGCTTTGACAAATGCGACAGCAATTCACAAATATTTTCAGCTGATTCAAACCTGGGGTTTTTTCAACAAATAAAACATTCAGCTGAAATGTTTTGCCCAACTCTAACGTCTGTCCTGTGCCTAAGGCTGAATTTCGCTGTGTGAATAACAATGCGGCGCAGACAAGATCAATAAAACTCATATTTCATTTTATTCACTGTCATGTTCCAAGCGAACCTGGCGCGCAGCTGTGGCACTGCCGCACCACACTCCCAATGTACCTTTAATTCCTTTGGAACGAGGAGCAAATTGCCTTTTAAATCCTGGTTATACCCCAGATTTGATGGTGAACCCAGAGAATGATCAGAGTGCATAGAGGCGAGTGGAGGCAGGCTGGTCCCCGCGGGAGCCGAGGTCCCAACACCGGGACTGGTGTCACCCCTGGGCTTGGGCGCAGCATCGGCACCAGCAGCTCCCCTTCCCCTGGGAACCCAGCCCAGTCCGGAACAACGGAGCTGTGTGCTGGTCGGTATTTCTCTGCAGAGCCCAAGCAGCTCCCCAGAGGACACAACACCACCGGCAGACAGCCTGGCAGGGACAGCCCGATGCCCGCTGGGGCTGGTGGGGGGAAGGACGAGGACTACTGACCCCTGATGGCCACTGTCACCTTCTCAGAAATGGTTTAATCCTAAATCCCACCAGTTAGAGACCATTGCACGTCTCACAGCCGCGATGCACAGGTAACTCGGGGCTCTGGGAACGGCTGGAGTGTTGGGGGTTGGGGACGGGTATTCCTGGCAGAGTTCAGACCCTGACACTCCTCGCAAATGCCCCAGCCCCAGCCCTGCTCCCTGCCATGTTTCCTGACAGAGCCCCAAGCATTTACCCCGCAGTCACAGCCCATATGGCCAAGGGGAGGGCTATCGCCAGCACTTAGTGCGACACCTTTCTTTGGTAACTAAAAACCAAACAAACCAACACTAAACCCACAGAACGGTTCTCACGGTATTTTCCTTTGCTCTCTCCACGCTGGTGAGCTGGCACCGCTGAGTGCTGCAGCAGCACTGGCATCTCCCCACGTCCATCCACTGTCTTCAAGCCGCTTCCCTTGCCCTCAGCACAGCTGTGGACGTGCACCACCGAGCCAGTATTTACATTGCAAATGAAGACTGACTGCATCTGGGGTGAGCTCACCCTGTTTTGCTGTCTCCTCGATTATTATCCAATTGTAAGCTGTGACGGTGGCAGGTACGTCGGGGTTCAGAGGCTGGGCACCGTCTCCAGCAGAGGAAAGGGGAGATGTAAACCATCAGTTTTTGCTTCTCTCCAGAAAGGTTTTCACAGTGACACAATGCTGTTAGGGAATGCTGAGGAACTGTTAATATGTTGGCCACATTACAAAAATGTTTGGGTGATTAGCTCATGAAAGGAGAGATCAACTCGCTGGAGTGAAATAACTGTGGGTCCATTTTGCTACATGCTCTGTTCTGCATTTGATGACTAATTATCAGCATCTAATAAGAGAATGTTATCTTTAAATCATGTAAAGGTTGAATGCGCTGCTTTTACATGACACTCAAGACTGCCCACATGAGAAGGCTAAATATTTCTTTCATTGCTGTGTTTGTCTGTTTTTATCTCTGTTCAGTAGAAAATACTCTGCTTTAAAAATACATTGCAGCTTCTTTGATTTCCTAAATAGATTTATAATTACCTCAAAATTGAACACACTCGGCTTTTACACAAGCAATCACCAGGCGCTGTCCTTCGCAAGCAGCGCAGCCCTCGGCGTGTTTTCGCTGCTCTCTTTGGGTGCAGGAAAGGAGGGGTGAGATAAACGGGCACAGGTTGGGGTAACTGCAGGGGTGAGGGCAGGTGGGGGGGCTCTGCTGGTGCTGTGCCCCTCCACTGGGTGTTTTTTCCTCTGATCTGACTCTCCCTAAGGGAAAAAAATAACGGGACTGCACTAGGCAGAGCTGGAGAGCTGGAGCAAAACTACGGAGACAGACAAAGTGCAAATCTTCAGGGTGTACCTGCAGTGGCTTTTCTTTCCAATACAATCTGGAAGCATCACAGCGTCCTGATCACACAGCGCTTTTCTCCCTGAGGTGTTGCTGTGCCCAGAACCATTAACCAAACCCCTTGTGCTCTGTGCCGTATCCAGCAGCAGATGCATCTTTCCTGTACATACAATAGTGTCCTCACACAGGCATAAGTTGCCTCCTAAAAACCCTTTTCCATGAAGACATTTATTATTGATGTACATGAAGAAGAGAAGAGAGGTGGAGGAAGAAAAAATAGAAATGGGCTTCATCTTAAAATTCCAAGCATTAAAGTCTTTTAAAAACAAGAAACTTTAACCGCTCCTAAGAATGAACAAATCAATGCCAAGCAAGAACAGTTCTGCTTCCATCCCTTCCCGGTGCCGACCTGCGCACCTGGCTGGGGGGGAGACGGTTCATTCACAGCCATGCCTGGACTTCCCTGCACAGGGACCATCCCCGAGTTTCCCAAAAATTCATCCTTGTCCCAGCCATTACTCATGTAAACCTCCTCTGCAGCCCATGGGGACAGACAAGCGCCTACAGAGGATCATTTAGAAAATAAAACCGAAGACTCGGGCTCCTGCTGTGAGTCACCAAAGAGCCTCTCGCCAGCAGCTGGACTGAGCCAACAGCAAATGGGATCTGACGGAGACACGGAGTTAGATGCTCAAGCTGGCAGGAGAAATGTGAACCAAGATCTACAGCACCAGCATTCCCTAAACCTCTTTCAAGATCCAGACCCTGAACCATCACACAAGCCCAGAGGTCAGCTGGGGTATTGGGCTTCTGAGTTCACACCAGCAAGGGCCAGGAAAAGGGAAGAGCTGGAAGAAGAAAAGCAAAAATTGTTCCCAGGTAATTCTGGCCCTGATTGGGATATCCTGCTCTCACACAACCATATTGGTGTCGCAGCCCAGGTTAATCTGATCTCTCACTGCTTTTCTGAACTGCTCCCATTTTTTTTTTTTTCCAGTCTAATCCTCCAGTGCAAATGGCATCCAGCCAACTGCTCGCATTTCAGGTTGAGGAATAATTTCTGTAATTTTTGTAACTCAGTAGAGTGACTGTTGTTAGCCTGTCCTTGAAATAAATTAAGAAAAATAATTGCAAGGTAGAGCAAAATACCATAGGCATGCTTTCATTCCACAGATGTAGGGAATTAAAGCTCCTCCTTCTGAATGGCACTCAGAGCCATTCAATCAAACATGCAGGCTGGAAGTATACCTGCCCGGCATGCCAGTAAAGAAATTTTCTGAAAGCAAAGGAATAAGAATCATGTCTAGGGGAAATCACTTCAGCGGCAGGTCTGTCACAGAGCCCGAGTTTCACTGACACCCTTCAGCAGCGACATTTCCAGCGCAGGAGGCAGCGGCAGAGATGTCAATAGCTAATTTGCGCCTTGTTAGAGTTTACACTCCTTTACTGGCATTTAAACTGACCAGACGTTGATGCTAAGAAAGGGGGAAGGAAATGGTTGGAGCCTATAGTGTGTCTTGTCGGGAAACTAATTTGACTCTGGTCTTTGTGCCCCAAACTGCAGAGATAATCTGTTACAAGAGGACTGGCACTGCTGACAATGGAATCGGCCCGACGGAGGGGTTTGCAGCTCCCCCAGTACCGTCCCAGTTCAGAGCTAATTTAAAGCTCATGCTGGACACCTAACAAGTGCCTTTTATCAGGGAAAATTTTAAAAGGAAGAACATTTTCTGACATAAATGTCTCTGCTAACGACAAAGACCAGGAGTAGCTTGTGGCCAAAGAATAAATGTTTTTTGAAAGCTTAGCAACAGCCCATGCACTGAATGTCATCATCTGCCTCGGAAAGCTAGACTGTATTGTCAGGATTATGTGAAATTATCCGAGTCCTGTCTGCAGTGGTTTTCAGCTGTGCATCTTACCTCTCTGTTTGAAGGTCAACGGAGAATTATCCATCCCTACTTTTGTTCCTGAATAGAGACTATGATTGAAAGTCAGGAAGTGCTAACTGTAATTATTTATTACTAATAATACTTATTATTACAGAACTTTTGAAAACTCCTGGAATTTAACTCAGCAGCAAATCATCACAGCCGCTCTCTTCTCCCCACCGCTGTCCTTGCACAAGGGAAGGGCTGCAGCTGTTTCCAAACGGTTGCCTGAAGAGCCCTGCAGCAGAAAAGCTCTACACCCACCGCAGTCTGGATGCTGTGCGACAAGTTTTGTCATCAGCTGGGTCTAAACTCCACATTTTAACAGGGGCTGGGCTCCTGCAGCCAGCCCCCTGGCTCCAGCCCAGCAAAGCACTTTGTGTGTTTACGGGTATGCACATTAGCAGACCCTTGACTCTAATGAGCCTTGAGGACATTGACTTTAAACAAGTACTTAAATATTTCTGAGCAGGCACCAGAACGCTCCAAAGAGCCAGCACCTTGCAGGGTGAGGGCTCAGGGTCAGCTGCGGATTTACACCAGCCCCCCCAGAGCTCTCCCTGGCCCCAGGCGCATCCCTGCACACCAGCATCTGCACCGCTGGGATTAACCCGTGGCCATGGACCCGGTCACCCCCGGCCATTCCCACGAGATCACCTTCCCAGCAGGGACTCCTGAAAATAAGCAATCACAGGAGTTCAGCGAGCAAATTTTTCTCTGCCTGCATGTTTGAGTGCTTCAGATGCTTTATCTGCTCAGACACAGATTATTTTTGAGCCTCCCTTTCCCAAAAAAGGTACGGCTTATCAAAAGGAAATCAGAATCTATTCTTCGGATCAGCAGCCCGGATCAAAGCTGAGGTGGAAAGGAGGTCACACCAGACGCAGACACTTTCATGAATATTTGCTTTGCTTTTCCTTAAGCTTTACATCTGAAGGTCTGATCTAGAGCACGCCGAGTGCCTTCACATGGTGCTGAACGCTTCAGCTCCTAACACAGTGACACAGCCAGGGGATTAAGGTACAGATTTATTTGGCTTCTAGAATATATTGGATTGCAAAATACTGAAAAACTCTGTTTCCCTTTTTTCTGCTGGAGCAGCAGTAAAGGAATCGTCACATCCAAGTTCCCAGTTATCTGTGTCAGACCCAGAACAGTTCACCCCCGTTCCTCAGGTCACTTCTCCATGCAGGTGAAGGCAGTATCTCAGGCAGTAGATCTTTGCAAGAAATAAACAAAATGTGGAAAAGGTTCTTTGACATTCTGAATACTGAGAAAAGAGGGAATTTATACACCTCCAT
>NW_010105375.1:0-7343 GCF_000699245.1 Pterocles gutturalis | reverse complement strand
AAACTGGGCAATGTCTGCAGACTCAGAGTTATCCAAATAAGACGTGGCGTGAAATTGTGAGGTTTCATCAATACCGAAGCCGTTATTTGGATTGAACTCTATTTGAATGCCATCACATGGATTTACTGCTTGCCAATGAATCATTTCCTATGTTCCTGTTTAGGCTGGTTCGTATTATGCCCTGCTACATCATTCCAGATTGGGCTGCTTTTCGCACATTATTCCTTGCACAGAGAAATACTACACACAGTGTTAGAAAATGCATTATCTAAGCATTCGCCTACAACAATGAATGTTATCTTATCTAATATAAAGAAGGAGTTTGTGTAACTCATTCCTGGGTGAACAATATGAACCTTCATTCTAGAAGGTTTCCTGGTCAGAAGCACATGCACAGTTATATTGAAAAATCAATTTTTTTTTTATTTGCCAGCTTGTCACCCAATACAAAATCAGAATTACTGATCAGCTTGACCCTGAATTTTGCTACGAGCACGCCCAGTTGTATTTAAAAAGATGTGCCAATGTGTCTTGATCAACCTCACCCCTGCCTGTAACAGCAGTAAAGTTGTGTTCAACACCAATAAAGTCTGTGTATTTGGTGATACCGTACATCTTCCCAGCAGACATAAAAAGCCCAACAGTTGTTATCTTTTTACACTGCAAAGCAAGTGGGATCATGTTCCCAACATCTGCACAATCGTCAGACGGTTCGTCACTCTGACAAGCCAAGCAAGCGGAACCTGCTCTGCGGTTAGCGCCAAGGAAAGCATCGCTCTGCTCCAGCTTTGTTTCCCAGCTGGAGACACCTCCAGCACCCACCTGGGGCCATTCCTGTGGCTGTGAAGGACACTGTGAGGTGGCACACTGGTGCCAAACCAGCAAACCAACATGCAGACAAGGTCTGCTTTCTCTCAGAATCTGCGGGTCTTAGAGGCAAGCAGAGATCAGCAGTGTCCTGGCAAAGTGCCCGAATGTTCCAAACCCTCCTCTAACGAGCTGCTCCTCCAGCCCGTTAAGCAGCAAGATCTCCCTCATGTGTGCATGATCTAAGGGCAAGAGAACCTCCTGCTTGAGAGATGTTTGCATAAATAACCTTTTTGAGCTTCCTGAGCAGCTTAGATGAGAGGTTTTCCATTGCTGAAGACCTTTATTTAACACTGGACTATCAGCTGCTTCTGCTGTGAGCAGGCGTAAGTTAACGCATTAACGAAAGCTCTCTTTCTCTATCAAAGGTCTGTACTGAGGATTAAGATCTGAATTCCAGGTTAGCCCTTAACGACACCCGCGCACACAGAAAACCTTCACTTCAGCTGGAAGAACACATCCTGCTGCAGCAGGACAGAAATAATGATCTGACTGGATTCAATAATTAAAAAAATAAAATCAGATTGTGCTTGAATTATAGTTATAGAATTTGTCTGCAGGTAAAATTATTTCAAATCTGTTCCAAGATAAGAGAGTGTATCTATTTCTGCCTATTGGCATTCTCTTACATATAGACAGGGGGTTGGTAGGATAAATTGGTTTGGAGCTAGAATCCATCTCTGGTTTGTTTTTTTTTTCCCCTCTGCTGGGCTCAGTCCTTGTCTCCTCCAGGCAAACAGGGACCAAGGCATCTCCGAACCCACAGTGGCTCCATCCTCGCCCACTGCCATGGTGCATCCCACCCTGCTCTGCCCTGCATGAGCCGTACCACAGCCCCAGAGCCCCCAGATCACCTCCAGCGTGAGCCCCTGATGCTGCAGCATTTCCCTATGAGCGGGGCAGGGGCACAGCCCCATCCTGGAACCTGCCCTGGATCCCTGCCCTGGGAGGTGAGCAGGAGGGCGCAGGGGCAAAGTAGGACTGGTTCTGAAGGGGCCAAGGCTTGCTGCAGAGAGCCTTCATCTCCTCTTCAGTGATTGTTCAGCTATTTTTATCTTCCATGTGATAATTAAGCAGCAGGGAAAAAAAAGGCCTTACAAGAAGTAGAGCCTTTCATTTTTATTTTCAACATTTTGTCTGTCTCATTAAAAGTTCCATCAGGGAGGAGGGAGCCACCTCTCCAGCGATGCCATCGTCATAGAAACAGAAACTCACCCTTGCACACAAATCATGGCCAAAAGTGCTGCACGAAGGCACCAGGCTTGGGAAGGAAAGGCAGCCTCAAAAAAAAAAAAAATTCTTATCACTGGGTCAGAGTTCTTGAGCCACACGTAGGAAAAGGGGAGGACAGGGACCAGCAGCCTCAGCTGCTTTCACCCCCCTCCAGACCCCCGAGAGCCGCGGGGGTGAGCGGGCGCCTCCTTCCCCCACCCTGATCACGACTGGAGCTGTAGCTGCCATCCTGGCTCTGCCGCATGTTTCCCCGAGTGTGCTTCATCAAACCCCAAACAGAAAACAAACACAGGCTGCCTTCCAGAAACGGGAACGCACCCAGAGACGAGGTTTGCATCCAGAAAAACAGCAACTTCCTCCCAGAGCAAGAGAACACAAAAAGCAGACACAAGGAAAGGCAGCAGCAAAGCCCCTGCTCCCGGCTCTTTTGGGAGCCCTGGTTCATCCCTCTCCCGTGCCCTTGCCCACCAGCAATGGGCATCCCACCACAGACCGAGTGCTCCCGCTGCCTTTCGGGAGACAAAACTCCTGCTGGGAAGGGCATGAGAGCCACAGGGTGCCCAGGGTCCCTTCTACCTGCCAGCTTCTATACTCTCTTTTACACACAAATATTTTCATATCTATTCTCTCTAATTCAAAAGACATCCAAAGTTCTCCAAGCACTGCAGCAGAAGTATGTACATTTTTGCATAGATACAAAAGACAGGACTAACCTCACAGACCCACATCCAAAGCCACCGGTGAGGGAACGATTGCGGTGCCACACACAGGACAGGGACAGACAGTGAGTCCTCGGAGCACGAGCCAGAAGTGAGCCCAGCACAGCTCTGCCCAATCTAACTCACCACACAGGCACCATAAGCCTCAGCCTTTTATCATCTCCCTTCCCAGCCCAGGCCACGCTGATTGATGCTGTAACATAATGATCTCACGTGGTGAATCGCTTATTCCTGGCAGGTGAGCTTAAAAAGAAAAAAAAAGAAAAAAGAAAAAAGCAAGGCTCGCAGCTCTTACTGGCCATCCCAGCCGCGCTCTGGTGTGCACCCATGTAAAGCATGAACACGTGGGAGCGGCTGTTTTCCACTCCAAAGCCAAGTAACCAAAGGGCAGGTCTTGGGTGGATGAGACCCCATGGCTTTTGATGCCGTTATACACCCTATATACCGGTCAGCTGGACAAGGACAATCTCCCAGATTTCTCTCTGCACCCCATATCTAAGAACAATAATAAAAAGGAATCATGGTAGTACCGGATTCACTCCCCAGACAATAGCTGGGCAGGCTGTATATTGCTTTATGGCTGTTGACTTGATTTAAAATGCACTCTTATAAATTAAAGAACAACTCCCTAAATTTGCAGTAAATGTATAGCCCCACAGACCTGATTTACCAATTATGAGCCACGGAAAAAACACAATTGCAATTTATTGTATTGTTGACTCTAGCAGAGAAACCTTTACCATCACTCTCTAGTAACCACTCCAGACCTGATAATTCAACATTAATCATTTATTTCAGGTTGGTTTGGGTTTTGGTTTTGGTTTTGTTTTTCTTTAATTAGTCTCTCTACTTCCAGGAGATGACAACAATTGCTTTGGTGGTGACTGGTTAACCCAACGTGTGGGAGATCAAAGGAGTGCAGCTGGCTTGTGCCTTGCTCAGTTCAGAGCGGTTTAGCCTTGGTTGACTCATAATTGCGAGAATTCCCAACTGGCTGGAGGCAGAGCACTCCAAAAGAAACTTGCTGCAGAGCAGCGGGATAAAGAATGATGTGTAAAGTCCTGCCTGGGCTGTGAGACACTAAAGCACCAGCGGTAAAGAGTGCAGCAAAGAATTCATCTGCTTTTACAGAACTTCTAGCTTCAAGCCCATTGCCCTAGTGTCCCTCTCACTGACATCGCTCTGTTCTGACTCCCTTGTCTGTGGTGCAGGTACCACCATTCTGTCCCATCTGCAGCACAAGCCAGAGGCACGCCACGCCTCTAGTACAGCTGTACTAGTGAAAAAACGCTCCAAATTCAGGACGAAACTGGACTTCTTGGGCACCGTTCTCTTCAAGGCACAAATAAAAGCAGATCACAGGCAGTGCTGTCTCCCAGGCAGACACTGAATACCCAGGCACTCAAATTCTCTTCTATTGGATCCATCAGTGCTGCGTTCCTGCAGCTAAGGCACCCCTCCACCCGCCCCAAACAGCCCCGCGTCCCCCGCTCCCCCCAGCCTCGCTCTGCGCTCTGCCCGTCGTACCCGCCTTGTGCAACACGAGCTCCGCTGTAATTGGGAATGTTAACACGAGCCTCTCATTACTTAAATGTTTGGATGTTGATAACATGGAACATGGCCAATTAAGCACAATCCCTGATGAGCTGTTGCAGCGAGCAGCATTGCAAACCAGCGCCCTTATCTTACCCACCGCATGCAATGAGAGAGGAAGCGCGAGCCATGGGATGCCCAGGGGAGAGACGGAACCGCGGCAGTAAATCAGAGCCCTGATTCAGCATTGTCACTGTCCTTCAAGGATCTTTTCCCTCCACTATCATGCGTGATCTTTTCTTCATTCATTAAGGTCAGCTGAGCAGAAATGTTTGCAGCTGCTGGCTAGCAGAGCTGCTGGCCACCATCCATGGCTCCTTCCTCTTCCCTTTTGGAAAGAAGCGGCAGAATGCAGCTGCCGGTGGGGCTTTATTTTGGGTTGGAAAATCTCCAGACATAGAGGGGGAAAAAACTGAACACGCTGTAAATCCGAGATGGCCCTGGACCAAACCCCCCGGTTTCCAAGTCCCATCAGGCAGTGACAGAGTGCAGCCCGGAACAGGGACAGGGATAGGGACAGGGACTGTCCATCACACACCGGGGTCTCTGACGGATGGACAGCTCTGAGAACCACACGAGGATGCAAACGATCCCCCTGAAAATTCTGCAGTGTGCCCCAAAGGGGAGTCAAGGCAATCCCCAGGCATCCTAAATAAATCCTGCAGCCCTTAACACCTCCCTGAACTGAATCTTCTTCCAAAGGTGCTTGGAAATGAGTCATGTTTTTCCTTCGGGATTTTTTTAAGCCAATAACAAGATCCCCTTAAAAACTCCTGAGGGATGCTGAGAGAATTTGGGGTTTCATTTTTTACCACTCTCCATAGAATGTTTCAGATACTGTTTTTGCAAAAACCTAACGCTGAACTGTGTTATGAAAGACCGTTTATTATGGACACTTTCCAGATTTAACAGTCTAAGATTTCCTCGTAAAAGAGCCTGCAAAATCTTGATCCAAATCCAATTCTTGGCAGTTTTTTCTGTGTCAAAGTAAATTTTTCACCAGAAGTGTGCTGATAAAGGAAAATCTAGATTAGCCCTAGTGAAGACCATTTCTGCCCCTGAAGAAGACACTGCATTTTCCAGCGACAAAATACAGATGAGAGAGTCAGATGAGTGAGCAAGATACCCAAACTCCTTATTCTGCTGTGCCTGTGCTGGGTAGACAGACTGACAAACAAATAATCAGACCACTCCTCATAACTTTTATACAACTTATTTCCTTCAGGAATCATATAGCCGTTTATAAATATGTATGCATTCTGGTAATATACTTTTTGTCAGTAAATATTATTATGCTCCTTCTTTAGATGGAAACAAGGAACACAGAGCTTCAGAGACTTAGGCAAGGTCTGGCAGAGATGTATTCCAGGCTGTGTCAGCCACTAGACCACTAGTGATTGATAATTTTGAGGTTACAAATACTGACTCCTTCACATAATTCTATTAATGATCTTTTTTTAATCTATGCAGGCATCTTCACAAGCTTGGATCCAAAGCAAGGGAGCTGTTGGCACAATCTATGGGACATAATCAGACTACAAAGCTCCGATGTTATGGCAAGCTGTAATTTCAAGCAACCAAGCTCGCTTTATTACTGCAACTGTCGTTACAGAACGCTTATACAGCATTGCCACAAAGTCAATGAGGTATTTAGATGCAGAATTAATGCAGGATAGCGCCCAGTGTAAAGAACAAACACAATAAATAAAATACACTGTACAGGCACAGGATATAAATACAGAAGAAAATCACAGAGCAAAAAAATCAGGCAAAATATATTTACTATTGATATTTAATCATGCAGTTTATTCCAGTTGTTTATCCGCATATATGGCTTGGTTTAACACTGGAAGGTTCTAATTTTCAGTAACAGAATGAGAAAAAGTTTTTCAAAAAAGTTTTAATCAAACCTATAATTGGTCCAGTAGAACCTAAGGAGATATTCCTAGAAAGAGAGAAAGGGAAAGGCAGAAGAAAGAGCAAAAGAGAGAGGGAGAAAGACAGAGAGAGTTAAAGGGAGAAAAAGAGAGAGAAAGAAGCAAAGAAAAACAGATAAATAAAAAGAGAGAGAAGAAGGAATATTTTGACACCAGAGTATCTGCAGCTAGCTTGCTTTTGACTTTCATACTCTATTTAAAAATACAAAATTGGGAGCATTGAAAAAGAGTTCCCAAATTAGCTTTTTAATAGAGATCGGAAGTTGAAAGGGGGCCGAGCCATGGGGGAAAAGCTATTCAGAATCACAGCCAGGCCAGAGCCAGCAAGAGCGAGGGCAGAGCTCGCCCGAGTGAGAGAAGAGGGTCAGTAAGTTTTATGAAGTGATGACATTGTAAATCACAGAAAAATCTCTTCTAACAGTAAAAGCCAAATGACATTTCTGGTTCTGCTTTCTTCTGAGCATCTGCAAGAGGAAAAGAGCAAGTGGAGATATAGGAACTATTTTAAAGAGGAAAGCAGCTCTGAAGATGTCTAATAAAGATGGATTCTGCTTGCTTTGATTTGCTTAAATTCATACAGCCCCTGAAAGTTTCTCATGGAAGTTTTAGGATTCACTTTGCACACAACTATTCCTGTGTCCGGCACACAACGGTTAGCACCCATATTCTAAAGATTAGAATACCTTGCATTTGCATAACCTTGAGTCTGCAGACATTGTAATGCAGCTTACAAATATGACTGGGGGAAATTGTCTGGGGGGAGAATCACCCAGGACCTGACAGTCAGAAATTAGTATTATTTTTTAATAATTGCATTGAACTATCAAGGATGAGACAACGCTGAGACACTGAATTGGACTGGTGAGGGTTTTGGTATCTGAGTTTCCAGATTACATTTTCCAAACCAATCTGACTGTTGAAATGTTTGAGGATTTGGAGTTTTTTTTTCAGGAATGACTTTGCGAAGTCCCCGTTTCCCCTATTTTAACATCAG
>NW_010105374.1:240639-242267 GCF_000699245.1 Pterocles gutturalis | reverse complement strand
TTAGTATATATATTTAAAAGGAAGAAAACTTAACAGCCTGGTCAATGTTAAATTTCTTTCTGTTGCATACAGAAATGGTAAATCAGATAAATTATATTTTATACAGTATGTACTTTTTTTCCTGAAAAAAGTACATTTTCAGATGATAAAGAACTTGAGAAAGGTGAATTAAAGATTTAATATACAAAGTTACCTAGGCATTTTACTGGCAGTGCTAATTTTGATAGAGAAGAAGGAAGTTTTCAATTATTTCTAAATTTGGGAAGACAATAGATCTGAAAGAAACACTTCTAGTAATTTTATGGTCTAGATTTTGACTTTTACAGTCATACAGCTTGCTACTCTTAATTTACATTCAAGTCATTTGGATTCCATTTTTAGGACAGAAAACAGATCAGAAATATGCAGTGTGGTTTCAAAAACTTCTTTGAAGAGAAATTTGACTTCGTGTGGTGGCTGCTACTGGTTTTGTGGCTTGAACTGTCTGAAGAGTTTCCTAACTAGATTTGTTGAAACTAATTTCTTAAAACCCAGTCCTTTCTAGAACACCTAGAAAAAACAAACCAGATGAAATAAATATTAAGAGGGAAAAAAAAAGAATCTGGTAATAAGATAGAAAATAGTGGAAGCCAACTTAACGGTATCTTTTCCAGTTATTTAGAAAGGAGAGATCATTGTGACCAAAGTAACCCCTGTTTCTACATCAGCATTTATGGCTAGTGTTAAGCCAAAAAAATGGAGTTTTTAGGAATTTGGAGAAAAAAATGCATCTTATTCCTGAAAATGAACCAAAGGTACTGTCTGCATTGTATATGGTGGAACAATAGCATGCTGCAGAACATCTAGTGAAAGAGAACAATGTGACATGATGCTTGTATGTGGTGTTGATGCTGCTCCTTTGTTCGAAGGCTCATGGCCCAGGAAGGGGTAGTACCGTTCATTGCGAAATAAATGACCCTGGTAAAATTCCACGTGATGGGACTGTTAAATTCTGACTCTGCTACACGAAAGGGAAACACGTTATGTATACACCTTGAGTATTCAACTTCTTCCTCACTTCCACTGCTTGGAAAAGCGTATCACCCCACTGTCCCATGGATCAGTTTTGTCACCTCATTTTTTTCATTGCTGGAAAAAAGGAAATGAAAGTCCCTGTCTAAATTTAAAACTCCATTCCAAAATAAAGAAAATCTTAACCTCTATGTACGTTTACCCACAACAAGTAAAAAATTCCAGAAATATGTTTTTAATTTGTTTAGGAACCATGTTCAGAAGTTTTCCTGCTTTGCAACAGTTGTTAAACACAAGAGCTGAGCTAAGCTTGAAGAAGTTACGTGGCTTTTGCAAACTACAAAGTCAGCTTGCTTCTCCACATTACACAGAGAGGAAGCAAAACCATTTATGTGGTGGGGGAAGAAAACAGTCAGGAAATAGCAGACAAACCCAAACAAAACAAATAGGAGCACTAGAAAGCCAAATAGGTTTCAGGGAGCTCTCTGTCCTGCATGCATGATCTAAACTAATTCTTGTCGTGGTCAAATACCTAGGAAAATCCCTTAAAATTGAGGCGAATATTTGTATAGATCCATATACACTTACTTTACTTTTTTTTTTTTTTCTTAAGTGCA
>NW_010105374.1:226279-240620 GCF_000699245.1 Pterocles gutturalis | reverse complement strand
GCTGACGGTATGGATGTGCTGCCTGCGATCATCACCCTGGAACAGGAAAATTGGAACTTAGAAAGGATTTTGTTAATAAGCCTTTTCTAAACGACACTTTTACAGTCCACCTCTCAAAGGAGTACAGTGCCAACTTTGTTGTGAGGCAGATGGTAGTGAAAAAGGTGGATGTGACTCTGATCATTTAGCAGGGAAATTAATTTATGTGATGCTAACCAGCCTCCAAATTGGGTTTATTGGCTCATTACAGTTTCTCCAAAATGCCAAAGCTTTATGTTTTAAAGAAGCTGAAGGTTATTTTCAGGATATTTTTTGAAAGGGAGAGGGAGAAGAGAAAATTGACTGAATGACTGAGGCTCTGTATTAAAGTTAAGATGACAACTTTTATGCAACCTTGGAGGAAGGACTTTGCAGATCAGTCAAGGACCACTGAGGAAATTGTCCTGTCTGGTGGTAAAATGTGTATTTATCCATCCTTGGCTGCTCTAATATGAATGTTCTTGGCTTATTAACATTGTACTTCTGACTTGGATACACCTATCATTGAACAAAGTAAACTGAATACACAAGAGCCTAGCATTGCAGCATACAGTTATTTCATAATTTATTTTTATTAGCACAATTTTTTTATCCCCTTAGAGCAGAATAACTCTGTGTCTATTTAGTTTACTCAAGAGAGGAAATTCTGGATGAAAGTTGGACTGCAAAATGAAGATAGTCCTTTACGTTTCAGTGTTTTATGTCAGATGGGTAATCCATATATGGCACTTAAAAAGTTCATTCCTGGCTGCGGAGAGCATCACAAAGAACAGAGAAGGTAACTAATGGGCATACTTTATAGCTTTAATTTTACTAATTTCTGTTTGTGAGTAATAAATCAATGTCTATCATATTTTTCATTCTACGTTGGTGTGTTCACTTTTTTCCCCAAGTACTATATTATAGCTCCTCAACACAAGATTGCACATTTTATCACTGCTGGTTGCAGTCTATTGTACATTGTTGTGCTAAGAATGATTAGAAGCCTTTGGTATCAGCCTTCCTGAGGAAACTATTAATTGTGTTCCTAGATTTAGTGCTTCAAACTTCATTGCTTCACTTCTTTCAGAGTAGGTATTTGTGTTTGTGAATGGTGTAGGCTGAAGTGGATTTCATGTAATGCATGATGATATGCAATCTGATGAGATTTGTAAAGATTCCATAAAATTTAATCCTGAAGTTTTATTAGGGTGTTGTAGTCAACTGTTATCTGTAATAATTTTTTGACATTTCATGCATTATGCACACCACGAGACTAATAAAACACTAGCCTGTAATTTGGTTTTAGACCTCTTTCCTTCCTATGTGTGTTTACCTTAGTATAGATTATTCTAATGGTATAAAATTAATTCCCAATAGATTTTTTTTCAAGAACAAATGGTGTTTTAGACTTTCTATTTTTATCACAATAATTTTTTCTAACTTCATGGAGTGGAGACTTTAAAAATACTTGCAGCTTGGATCCAGGCACACCTGCAAAGTCATGAACGTGGGTAGTACTCCCAGATTAGGCTAACTCCTTCACATCCACTGGATGGGCTATTTATAGATCCTGTGCTGCAACCTGAAATTTGCAGGATGCACAGGATTGCTCTAGTCACTTGAAACAGGGGCACTCTCATGGTTGTCTTTTTTTTTTTTTTTTTTCCATTTGGTGAGCTGATATTTATCGTCAGAAAAAGAATCATATAAAATTCCAAAAAAGGACAAGGTGCTGAGAGGCAGAAACCAGTTGTTTGTGGGTTTTGAAAGGTTGGGGAAGGGCTACTTCTATTATTGAATGATTTCAGGTTCCTTTTAAAATAAGGAGCAAAAATTTCAGTTGTTTTTTGGAAGTAGGAATGTTTCACAGACACTCAGATGTGGCTTGTATTACATTGCAGTGCTCTACTAATACTCATTTTCTCCAGAACAGATTGTCTGTAATTAGTTGAAATAAATACCTGCTATGGAGTTTAGGAAATCCTCCAGAAGGACTTGGCTGGAATGAAGGATTCCCAAATCCCAAGTTGAGACCTAAAATAGTCCTCCCTAATCCTGGAGATATTGATGTTTGATAATTGCAACTTGGCTTGGAAGTTTTCAAGGCAACTAGAGCTCTGCCTCTAGTCCCCAGGAATGCTTTGAATTGTGCAATGCAGTGGGTCTTCTGCCCAGACCATTGTTAGGATCCAAAAATGAAGTTTAACTCCACTTCACCCTCCTTCTGCCAACCTGACTGGGTTTTTTTCAGAAAGACTTGCATGTGGGATGTCCCCACAAAAGCAGCTGTGATCACTTTATATAGTGAATGGGAGGAAGTTGTAAAAGCTGTGCCAGAGCTTAGAGGACAGAGCGTCTCTGCAGGTGACAGCCACACACCTTCTTTACAGGGAACCATCCCCTCCTCTGGCTTTACAAGGATAAAGGCTTTTTTCTCCAGTACTGCTACAGGTGGCAGGTGTAGATCAAAGTGATTGAGGGCGTCGTGATACATCGAGCTAATAAGAACAAGAATTTCCTCCCTGTGGGTTAGGGTTTCCTTTCAATTACAGCCTAATTCTTCCATAATTTATGCTGGAGCCTCTCTACCTTTTACAGTTTCCCAGCTTCTTCCAAAAATCAATATGGTTGTAAACTTTTAAAGGGCAATTAGAGACAAAAGAATTACGTATGAAATGTGGTGGAATGAAATGGAGCAAGGGAAGAGAAGGGGCACTTATCAAACCTTTTCCAATAGTGCTGTTGGGTGGTGGAGTAGCTCCCTGTGAAAAGCTGTAGTGGTCCAGTAATCTAAATAAAATACAGCTGTGGTGAGCAAGGGCTGCATAAGCACACCTTGGCATGGAGAAGAGTGTGAATTACCAGGACTTGAAAAAAACTAATGCCCTTCTGCATGCCCCAAGACACACCAGAGGTGGGAAGTGGGAACATGCTTGGTTTATGGCTTCCCACAAGGCACTAAGCCAAAACTTTATAAATATAAACTACTCATAAATCTTCTCACTTATTGTAGGCAGGTACCAAACTAGAAGATTCTGAAGTGGGGCTTAAAATTTACCTAAAAAAATGTTATTGCGGAAAAAAATAAGTGTTTCAGTCACGTAGGCTTGTGGGCCCCAAGTGCTTTCCTTTTTCAATCCTGCTTTTGGTGCTGGTTCTGGTTTCTATCAAACTGACATTGGTGGCTGAGAAGTAAATGGCTGCAGATTTCTTTAAGGTCACAGCCTCCAGACTCAGAAGAACACGTGCTGCTATCCATAGCGCAGGCTTCTGTGGCAATAATTCTGTTTTATTAAAGATTTATCTAAGTTTCAACAACCCATCCTAGCAGTACTTTGAAGGAGATGGGGAGTGAGGAGAACACTTGTTTTTTCAAGACAGAGACCTTGTGGGCCAACTATCCAGACTAGAGCTATCCGAAAGTGCTGTCAACATGAAACGTGTCGCAGAACTAACCAGAAAGGACACTTGTCCTCCACAACAGCTCACTGCAGAGCAACTTCATTGCTCTTTCCCCAGGTCAGGATGTTTTCATCTTGCCTTCATCAGAAAACGTATAGGGTAAGGCTTGAAAAAGTTACTCCTTACCCTAAAATAAAAAATGACTGAAAAGCATAAACCAGGTAATTTTCAGTGCAGATCAGACTACTTTCCTCCTTGCCTGCAAGGTAACTAAATACTGGCTTTGAATGCTGAGATCTGAGTCTATCCAAATTTGGTGGTGGAACCTTGAGGAACCCAGTAACCGGTACCCAAAACACAGCAGATCATGGTTTACACTTTAGGGTGGAAAAATGCAAATGAAAGGGTCTGTTACATGAAATGCTGCAGGCTTTCTGCTCTGCCTAGATCTATGCCAGTTGCAAGAGTTCACTGCCTAGAAAAGCTAAGCAGACCTATGATATCCTAGTCTGAGATCCCAGGGAATCTTTTGCGGGATAGTATAATTGTTCAGTGCTGAACTGAAAAGCCTGCACACCCCTTCCAAATATTATTCCTTTCCTATTCAAATGCTCAAAACTATTAAAATCTCCGCTTGCAATACTGTATTGTTATTTGGTTAAAAAAAATCAAATACGTTAAAATGGCTTTGAAAAATCTTATGCATCATATTCTGGATGACCATAATTTTGACAGATTATCGGTTAGTTAAAAGGTCTGTGGCATTTCATAAATCCCAGATCACACTTTTCAGAGTCATTTAGTAGTCATTGCTGCCCCAGGTTTTAAGTGACTGTTTGAGGCATGCCAAAGAGTCTTTCAGAAAACTGCAGCCTTTTGTCTAAGAAGTCACATCTGTTTAAACTGGGTTACTATAGTTACCCCAGAACATTTTAGGTATGATTCCTGAAACATTCCTACAATAAGCAGCACAGGGACAATGTGTACCCACCATTTCACATGGCATCATTTAGGCACATGGTCCAGCAAGGTTTACTCTCTGGCTGCAGCAGACCCATGCTGATAACTCAGAATTATTGTTTCTCCTCGTGCTTTACAGCTTTGCAGAGCTGGGAGAATGAACATCCAAGGTAGACATGCAGGACGAGGTGGGTTCCTTGCTAATGCTGTAGGGAACCCTGTGCAGACACGTTAGAGCAGCTCTCCATGGAGCCAGCCCGGGTCTGCCATCACTGGTGATATCCTAGAGCTGGTAAGAGGAGGTGCATCCAACTGCTTAGTTCCCACTGGATCAAGTTCTTGAAGAACCTTTTTTTGAACTTACTCCTTGTGCAGGTGCTGTGCTTCAATAGCACCTCTCAGTCTACCTGTGACGGAAAAGTGTTGGCTGCTACAGGAGCCATGCACCAAGTGGCCCTGCAGGACCCCACTGGTGTCCCGAAGCACTGGCAGTGAGCCAGCACTTAAGAGTTCAGCTGGCATCATGCCACTTTTTTTTTTTTCCAGAAATTCTTGGGGATTTCTACTTTTCCTGGTATTCTGCTGCTCTGCCGTTACAATACTATACTAGCAGTCTATGATCTCTTGTGCTTTTATCAATATCCACGTTGTCTCTTCCCTCATCCCATTGTTGCTTGTGCCCTAGTCCAAAATCACAGAGCTGGCAATAGTAGCTCTGAAGTTAATTTTGCTTCTTTAGCCCCAAGAAAGAATATTAACCATGTTTTTCCGTTGTCAGGGACATATACTATTGAGGTCCTTAAACCTGAGTGTTTATTTTCCTTGGTATATAAGGTTGACTGTTTGCTGACATTAGGAAATACATGGGAGTCTATTTGTCAGTGAGTTTTTTTTCATGTGTATTCTGGCTTTGTTAAATGGGCTAAAGCCAACTAAATTCTAGACTGTCAGTCACCCATTGTCTTGGTTTATTACACAACCCATTTCTTAAGGCTCACCACAGTAGGAATTGTTTTCATTTTTGTTCTGCTAATGGAACCTGATTTGGAAAAACTCAATGGAAGTCATTTGAGGAGACTTAGCTTCAAACGAAAAATATAAAGCAATTTACTTCCCAGTGGGGAAAAATGTGGGTTGGAGAAGGAAAAAGGCAGTGTAAGAAAGAAGTGCAGATAGATATAGAATCACAACTCAGTCCAGAGTGTGGGAGTCCAAAACACTGCGGGAATAATCCATGTAATGAACCAACAGCCTGAGAAACCCACAGGGAGTTTCCAAAACATTTTCCCTTTGGAGAAGATAAAAATAATTTCCATAAGAATTATAGTCAGGGGTTTATAACCAGCACAAAGATAGTATACTATGTTTTTAGCCAACTGTTTCTCCACTGTGGCTGAATAAAAGTTGGTAAAGCTCTGCTCCTGCTGTCAGATAATGGACTTTGTTCTGCAGCTCGTACAGCAGAAATATCCTTGTTTCAAGTCCTGTTGTCAACTCCCTAAAAAGGGTTACTATCTGTCTGTCTAGGTATCTTGACACACATGCATATATCCAGGTGACAATACCACTACAACTTTGGGGTTTTTTTGAGTTGAGCTTGACAAATAATTCATGGCACTTTAAAAAAGTTTTAATTCGTCCTTTTCTCTCTTAATAAATTTTCCACAAACAATTCTGTGTGTTTTTTTTTTTTTTTTTTGCATATTCATCGTTTTAAAAAATATTCCTTAGCATATGGGTTGCAGCAGAAGCAGGACATTCACTATTTGCAATTCGCATTCTCTGACACTGTAAATAACTTTTGGTTTTAGGTTCATGGATACTCAGCCCTGTGTTATCAATACAACTTCTGTCAACAAATCTTTGCTATCAAGGATTAATTATTTGAAAAAAAATAAGTCAGGAAAACAGCACAGTTCTAAGGACTGTAAAATTATGGTTAAACAGTTGTGCTATTACCAGTGAAGACAATGTACGGCATTCAGCATAGCTATGGTGTCAAGTGTTTAATCCATGTTTCTTGTGAATTCTGTGAATTACTGTGTTTTGTTTTTTTTCTTTTCAATGATGGAAGCATGGAAAATAGCACGTAATGTAGCCAGGACTTAAAAACTAAACAGCCAGGTCAGCCAAAGCTGGTGTTAAAAGCAAAGCAGTGAGCACCGAAATATCTGAATCCTTCTCTTAATGTGGCGGTTGGTAACCACGAGGAGAAGAGTTTACAAAAAACTCAACCCAGACCCTCCGCACTGCTTTCTGATCAACCTATTAACGGCAAAGCAGGAATTTTTCCAGGCTCAAAAATATTGGGAATTTTTTCATGTCCACCTCCACCACTGGATGGACAAATCTGATGCTGAACTTCCACTCCCTTGGTGAGGGTCCTCTTGCAGGTCCTATACTGGGTAAGGTCCTTCAGTGTGTCTTTGGACATGACACCACCACCAAACCCCCAAACGTCAAGTTTCTGCATTCACCAAAATCCAGATGGATTCACGAGTCACGGATATGAGATAATTAACCTTGAAATCTGTTTCCATCCTCTTACTTCCAAGTCCTGTATTCCTAACTGTCAGAAAGTACAGGTAGAAATACTGCTTAAAACATGAATAAATATTTTCTGTGCTTTATGCAACCAAGGTCATCCACTCTGGAATACCTGCTGTAGCTGTGGAAGGGTATGTTGCCTAAGGGTTTGAACTGAAGGAGAAAGAGTTTGCAAAACTCAGTTATATTCGTATTAATAGAGTACAGCCAGATGGCGCAGTCATCAATAATCTAAAAATATCCCTGGTGCATAGTCAAAAGCAAAGTAGCATGAAAATTAAAATAAAAAAAATTGCACCCACCAATAGCATCCTAAAAAACCTTTAATGGCGACTCACCTTATGTTTGCTGAAAGGTCAATGCATAGAGACAGTGAAAGCCTTTTGCAATGGGATTTATTCAGAAATGCACCTTTTTTACGGGAGAAGTCATTGAAAGAGAATCTTACTGTTACCTGGCTGATTTTAATGTTGTGCTCTTATGCAAGTGAGTTAGAATAAATGCTTTCTACAGTGGCTTTAAATGATGCCAAATTTTTATTAGAAAAACACACTTGCCCTCCTGGTCCACTAATGAGTCAAAATTCCTCTGACAAGCCTGCCTCATCATTCTTGTGTGGGTTTTGATATTGTTTATACACCCTTGTGCAGAATGGGCAAGAATTTACCGTTCTCATCTGATCCTACTTGTGCAACTATTGACAGCTCTCTGACGTACAGTGGTAATCAAAATCATTTTCGTCAAAATCAAAATATATTTATTTGTATTTATGTATAAAGCTGTGGAACTACCACAATTAATACATAAATATGATAGTTAAACAATAGATACATATGTATGTACATACATACATATATTTGTAAGCAGTGATCCATCCTGCCATCTGCATAGAAATAGTTCTGGTCCTCAGCTGCTATGTTTTTGCATGACTATGAACCTCTCCATCGAAGACTGTGGTTGATAGCTGAATGAAAGAGGGTAAAAAAAGCACCATAGCAAACACTTATTTCAATATTTATTTAAATGCTAATAATTTAAAAATACTTTTATGGACATTTATGAGCAAGTAGTCCACATGTAAAACTTAGCAATTAGTTAATGCAAGCTTTAAATTTAGCAATATTAACTAGAAAATAAAAATACTTTAACACATTTTCTAAAACCCTTACCTGAGCATAATCTGGAGTCCTGGTTTTCTCTGGGCCTTCAGGAGGAAATGCCATCAAAAATAAATCAATTTTCTGTTCGCTAATTCCCAAAGCAAAAAGCTGATACATCACATTTTTATTTTGTGCGCATAAGCTATTTCTCACTACTTCAGTCTTTTCATAATACATGTCAAAAGGCAAGCAGGATGGATTTTGCTGTTGGTTTTTATTTTTTTTCCCCCCACAGGTATTCTCTAACAATGAATTTGGGAGCCTTTGTTCTACGCAAAGTCAAACATCTACTGTATGCCTTCAGAGATCTACATGCACAGGCTTTGTAAAAGGAAGAGTACACGGAATTTCTCAGGGCATGTCAGCTTTTGTGAGGCCATGCATCTCTTCGGTAAGAAGAGAAGCAAATGGAACAAGACGTGGCAGGAGATTATACTTGTCAAGTGGAGGAAATAGCACAACTGCCTGCCACAAAGCCACCCCAGCCCCACAACTGCCTGTAAGGCTCGAAGAGACACCACCTTAGACCAGTAGTGCTTGAAGTGGCCATGTACAGGAAAGACTCACTAAATTTGCAGAGCAGGAGAAGATCTAAGAAAAAATTTATTTCTTTTTTTTGGTCTTGGCTCACTTTGCCCCCCAGCTCTGTACTACCAACCTTCTCACAGATTCCTCTTCTCCCAGACAGCTCTGGGTTGGGTTGATGAGAGCCATGAGGGCTACAGGAGAGAACAGAGCACACCCTTTTGACAGTGGTGGCTTTCCTAAAGTATTCAAAAAATTATCTTTTTAGGGGGAATAGACACCATGAAAATGGGAAGTGAGATGGAGGCTGGGATGGGCCTTGCTAGAGACGACAATACAAGCAGGATATCCATGTACGTGACCATAAGGGCAGCTGCAGTGGGTGGGGGTGGGAATTGTGTGAGCGGGCGTGTGTGGCTTGGCCCCGAGTCAAGGGCTAACCCACCACAGCAGCCTAAATTACTAAAGAAAAAAACCCAGGTTTAAGATGTCTGAGAGCTGATGAGAAGAAAAGCATTTAAAGGAAATGAGTAGGTATTCAAAGGCTGCTTTTGCTCAAGAGAGCGGGCAACTAAGCAATACTAAGACACAGTGCCCTGCTCAGCCTCATATCCCACCACAGGTGCATATTTTGGAAATGCAGCAACATTAGAACCATGTATAAAAATGAAAGTTGTGCTGGTTTTTCAGTGGTGTTACCATCACCTGCATCTAGCCCAAATTTATCCAGTTCTGTCAATGATCTTCAACAGATACTTCTGGGAATGACACTTACTTCCTCAAAACTATTCGCTCCTTTAACCATTTCAGAGTAGGCAGGAGCATCCCTAAATCACATCATTGATGACAAAAGACTAGCACCAACCAAAATGGAGGTAAAACATATCATTTTTATAACCCTTTATTATTCTTTCTTACAGAAACAAGACTTGGGGTGTTGGGAGTTTTCTTCCAGTAAAATACTTCAGCAGTTATAAAAACATCTGAGGCCAAGATATCCTCATTACCAGCATCCTTTAAACAAATGCCCAGACCACCCATCAGAGATATATAGAAAACACGTTGGGTTTATATGTTAAAAAAAAATAGAAGGAACACATTATGATTCATTGGAAAAGCCCAAACACCAATATGGTTTTGAGCCTGTTTGGTGCTTCCTTTTAATTTAGACAGATGGTGATACCCATACTTCTATGAATAATTTTGATTCATGCACAGTTTAGGAATATTTTCACTAAGTTAACAGAGGGACTTGGGAAGGAAATTACTTTCCAGCATCCTGCTCTTAAGGGTAAATTTTTCAAAGGCACATAAGTGACTTAGGATCCTACATAATTTTCAAAAGTGATTTAAGCTCCTCTAGCCTACTTTCCTCAGAGCCAGCAAGATTTAGGATTTGAAGGGATTTATTTAGCTGGTTTTTAGCATTGTTTGGCAGAGGAGCACAACACAACTCCTCAGCTGCTCGCAGCTTGGAATTTCAGCACCAACTTGAGTGCGTGTTTGCAGCTTGGGATCCCTATACGGGAATTGTTAAGCTTGTAAGAAAGGGATTTTCAGCTTTTTGAGGCAAACAGCTGAGTAGAGAGCTGCCTAAATTAGCCAGTGCAAGGCTGAAGAATGGGGCTTATGTGTCTAAGCAACTGATGTGATGCCAGTTTAGAGGTGGCTCCCCTTGCTCAGGATCCTTGGCTGTGAGCTCTCTGCTGGACGTGGGCACCACAGCCAAGTCAACTACTTAAGTACCCTGTGCCCTAGTTGTCAAAACCTCTGTCTGTCTTGACAGTGTCTCTGCTGAGCTTATTCTATTATTCTTATTATCTCTCAGTAGGCTGGAGTCGGGCTTTCCTTCCATCTAGAGGTGGCCCATATTTATTTTTCTGCCTTGGTCCTGGGCCAGAGCATGCCTCAGGCATACCGAGGGCAGTGCTGGATGGATAAGCCACTAATGAAAAGATTGTTTTGGTACCAGGGCTAAAACCCCAGTGACAGGGCTTGCAGGACCTCTGGTGAGGCAGGGCTCGGAGCAGCTCATCACTCCAGTGCTGAAGTTGTGATTATGCTGAACTGAACGCATCATGTAACAGTAGGTGGGAAGGTATTATTGCTGATTTGCACTAATGGTTTCAGTGATATGGTTTTAGGATTCTCAGTGAAGCCACTTCAGGTACTTAACTTGGTCTTATGATCTGGCTTGAATAAAACAAATTGTTTTTGAAAATTGTATTTCTTATCACAACATATATAGGCTGAGATCCCGAAATGTGATCAGTATCACATCAGCATAAGTATATTTAGTTATCTGAATCTGACGTGTTTTAAAAATCAGGGGTGCCTATCAGCATCTTTTAATACCTAAATGCCCTTACAAACTTAGCCCATAACTCCCCTGAAACTTTGCCTCTTTTAATTGTAAGGGAGTATTCGTGAATATCATAATAGCAACATTGAATAATTATAAACATATTCAAAAAACTCTCAAAAGACCTTCTTCTGAGTTAACTATTAAGCTATTAACTATTGAGACAGCTGCACTTTCTATTTTAAGCTTTGTTATAATGGAACATGGCTTTATTATCTCACAGTTTGCTTTGAAGTCCTGCCACCTATTGGTTTGTCAGAGCAATGACCAGATCAGCTGGATTTCTCCCTGGGAAACCACAAAGGAAAATGTATCTTATAATGTCAAACCCCTAAGCAGTAAGAAATCTAAGAAGTAATCAGAAGTAATTTAGCCCCTTTTCAATTGCCAGACAATTTTCTAGTGCTGTATTAGCACCCCATCTGGACAAGGCAATTGCTGAGCTTTAGTCTCTGTCCTTTTGAATTTGGAAAAAAAACCCAACCTTCTTCCAAGATCGAAACACCGAAGCCCTGGAGTCTTATTGAAAGGATTTGCAGACTTCCCTAGAAAAGTGTACATATGTTTATTGATGCAAAATAGATTCAAATATACAGCTATGCATGTGCTACATTTACTCGTTTTGAGCCAAATTGCACATAAATAACTCATTTCATAGCTGCAAACAGATCAATCACTCTGCCTTTATTTGCAAATGCATTCTTCTACACCACCACCACACTGTACTGGGAGAATATTTTGGAATTCTCTTTTCGCTTATGTTATCCTGACACCACATTATTTTCAAGATCCTTACTACTCACTCAAAACCCGTTTAAAATGTCAAGAAGATTTGGGGAATGGCACCAGAGCACAGACAGAAGCTAAGAGGTACGTGAGCAGTGCAGGACAAAAGTCTAAGGAGTAAGGAGTAAGCAACAATTGCATGGAAGCAGAAGTAAAAACTGTGTGAAAAACTTCATTTTAGACTTTCTGGTACTGAGACTTAAAAATTTTGTTAGGCAAGTGGGAATTTTTCAAGATGTAGTTGAACTTGCTTTTCATTTTCTTAAGGGTCTTCTCTGTTGAGGAGATGCTTCACTCTTGGAAAGTGAGCTCTGTCACCTCCAATATCTGATTTCTGTCTGGTGTCCTCCAGGGCAGAATAAAATAAAGAACCACCTGAGGAGAAGAGCATTGCATCTAACGAGGACCAGGCAGGCAGCCAGCCTGCCCTCTGCTTTCCCTGCTAGTACCAAGGCAGCGTAGGCAAGGAGGATTGCGCAGGGGAAGCGATGATCGACTTGTCGCAGCTGCAACAGAGGCTCTAGGAAATAAGGCGGCGGCATCAACATAGCTTGCCCTGACAGCTCAAGCAAGTTGTGTTGTGATTATTCATGCAAAAGGGTCTGGATGGAGAAGACAAAATATTTTAAGAAAAGGGCTTGAAAAATATATCACCACCAAGAAACTTCCAATCTGTTAACGGTTCTTTAAATATTTGGGACATGGAACTGCTTAATTCACAAGCCTTGCTGTCGTCTGTTCATTATTTTGTGTACCCAAAAGAATTCGCTAAAGTGCACTCCACACGATGACAGTGTGACAAGGGCCAATTTGTGAATAACTTGTCAACAGCTTGAATGAAACTCTAGAAATCCATAACAGGTGCTCGATAGCTATAATCGAGTGACAGATGGATTAGATACGTGAAACCACAACAAACCGACTGAATGGGAGAGGAGAGAGAATGAGGGTGAGAGTGGGGGAGGTTCATTAGCTATAGAAGAGAGCAAAAATACATGAATTATTAAAGAAGCGGCACGAGCCAATTTGTGCGGATGCTTCCTGCTCATCTTCAGCAAGCCTGGGAAGAGGAGCTGCAATGCCAGCTACTACACACAGCAGCAACGGTCTAATATCTTGACTCTAGGCAGGGATGTAGCAGAGCTTGGCACTGGCCTTGATTGCAGAAATCACTGTTATATTTTAGCACACGCGCAAGGGCTGATTCAGCAGTGCACTTCAGCGCACGCCTTGCTGTCAGCATGTGAATAGCGCCATTAAGGTCAGCAGAACAACTGTGTTTGACTCATGCTAACACGTTTAAGCATCTTGCTGAATTTTTATTCTCTGTTTCGGGATTTAAAATAGAAGGGGATGAATCCTGCCTAGTATAAGTTGTTACAAGCCACCAGGAGCCCTGGGAACTGCAGCCGGAAGAGTCTCGAGCGCCCTTTGGGGACATGGTCTGTGTGCACGGGCAACAACGGACCGCTGCTCTGCAGGCTTTAGGCGAGGGGGTTGCCAGGTATGTCCCTGTGCCAGAAAACCCAGCCAGAGGCTGCCTGCACCCACCCCATAGGCTTTTCCCGGCAGGGGGTCTGCAACAGGACATCCTGTGCTTTAAGCACCCAGAGTCATTGGTGGGTGCCTGTTGCTTACCCACCTTTGTGCCAGGTATGTCAGAAAATTAGATTTAGGCTCAGCAAGGACCAATTCTCCTTAGTCCGTGTCCAGCCTGTGTTTTCCACCTGGCCCTGACTGCAGGCAGGAGTGGGGGTCCCTTTACCACCCTTCAGCTCACTCCATCTCCCTCTCCAATGGGTTTTCCTTCAAATTATTTTCTTCCTTTAAATTAAACTTTCAATTTCCTTATTTTCCTCCTGTGCACATCGTACGATGCCACAATTCCAGATTTGCAATCACTCTATCCAAACAATGCTTTTCCACAGCTACCTATTAAGGGAACAAGCAAAACCTTGACAGCTGGTTTGCTTTTATACAGTGACCTATCATTTTTTTTTTCATCACAGCTCTTGCTGGGAGTATCTTCCCTCAGAGAAAAATTTGTGAAATTTTGGAACCTGTTTATATAATGAATAAAATAGTTATTGAATATTTCACGTGCAAAACCAAGACTTGCTGTTGCTAAAAAAACACGAGTAACTTGATTTCTATTCTCTGCACCACAAATGTCATGTAAACACATGAACCAAACTGCTGCTTAGAAAAGGAATTTGCTGTGCAGTCATTACTGCACCAGAAACCTCCATGATAATAAAATACAGCCATTTTACAGAAAGATTCAGGGTTTGAACTCCTGACATAGTTTAACCTTCTTGCACTTTGGCATAATTCTTATCTTTAATTATATATTAACTCCTGCCGTAATCCAGGCTGCTCTGGTGACGTGGGGTGAGGCTGTTGACTCTGGCTGCGTGGGCAGTGATTCCCAAAATGTCACACTAGCACACTCATATTCACATGTGAACCTTGAGCAAATTCAAAGGGTCAGAATTACCCCAAGGCACTGTTTCAGACTTGAATTCCTTTCAGCTCCTAGCAATGAAAAAGGAAGTTGAGCTCATAGTTCCCAAATGTA
>NW_010105374.1:146191-226265 GCF_000699245.1 Pterocles gutturalis | reverse complement strand
CCTGCACAAGCACCCAAGGCTGCTGCTTTAATGAAATCCCATTTTATCTCACTTAAGCTCTATTTCATAAGCTTTTTGCAGTGCATAGCTGCCTGCCTTGGGTGAGAGAAAGATTTAATTGCAAGCTTTTTTTTTTTTTTTTTTTTTTTTTTCCCCCCCTGGTTGCAACAGTGTTCATATAAAGGTGTGACCAAGAGGCTGAAGGAGCATAAGATACGAGATGAAAAGATTGGGAGCTCTGATAAGTGTAGTCAGCTGTCAGCACTAACCTGGTGGTAATGATAATATACTGGCTAATGCCACTGCTTAAGGTAGAGCAGGCAGGCGCATGTAGCAAGCAATAAAAGCATATTAAAGCAAATTGCAGATCCATAGAGAATCAACTGCGTTTCAGTCTCTGGAAGAGTTTGGGTGCCTGGGGTAGTTCTTAACATTGCTTATAGAAGCAAAATTTAGACTGGAAAAGTCTCCTGCTTAGTAAGTGAATTTCCTAATCTTGTTCAGATCTGAATAAATGTTACTCTGTTTTGGCTGAGAAACCTATTTCATGTATATTAGCCCTGGATCTAGCAGTGTTGCCCTATTCCAAAGTTAAAAAAAACCCCAAACTGATTGCATGCTCTTATGACTATGCCTCTTTTGTAATGCACGGTGTAATTATCACCTTGTAGAGAATTTTGCCTGTCTACTCCACAGCTGCTTGTGGATGAAACAGCAACTCTACGTGAGCGAGTACACAGATGTTCAGCTGTTGAATCACTTCTATGCAATCCAGACCTGACAGTAATTTGGATGTCAGTGATCTTCAAGCATCTGATCCAGTGTTGGCTTTCTTATTTTGAGAAAACAAATCAAAATTTGCCCTTGTGGCAAAGCAAAACAGTGAACCTCCATGACAATGGTGTAGACTGGCAGAGACTGGCACTTGCACCTTAGAGCTTCAAGGAGATGCTTATTTTGAATGCCTCTACTTTGCCTAACTTTTTTGAGGAGCATCAGTAACACAAGGTAGGCAATGGTGTACTTTCATTGGAATGAGCATTTATTGAACAAGCACAAGACAATCGTTTGTGGGATTTTTTTTTTGTAGCTGGTAAGCCAGGTCCAAAAGGTCTGTCTGAAGTCCCCAGGACTTTGTGAATGTCTGCAGCACTGATTTACACTTAGGATCTCATTGAGACACCACTGCGGATCTTGCTCAAGTCTACTGCTAACAGCAAGATGAAAAGAACGTATCAGTGCCCCCGTTTCACAGAGGGAAGGTGAGACAGAAGGGCCAGCTTCTTCACAGCTGTGGATTCGTGCACTTGTGTAACCAAATGGCAGACAAATGCCTGCCCAAATCTTTCACTTCTGCAAAAATAGGAGTGGGAATTTGCACATGCACCATTTGGACATAGTAAACTGTTTGAAGTGTAAGTGGTGTTTAAACCATGCAGATGTTCAGCCTGTTAGGAGACTTCCCCAAGATCTGTAGGCTTTAAGTGTTAGAGGCAGGAACAGCTGCAAGGAGAGTCCCTTTTCCCTGGCATCACGAGAGCAGCTGTTGAAAGAGGAGGTGTTCTGTTTGGATACTATAAACAGAAACTAGAGACAATCTGAAATGCTTCACATTACTACTTCTGCAAAATCCACTCACAGAGATGATGAAACTCCTAGTAGCCCATATGAACAACTGAAGGACTTTAGAAAACCATTCCTTTAGCTTAAATAACTTTTTACTTTAGCTGGTCTGACCTGACGACATCAATCTCTCCACAGTTTGATTTGGGTTAGTCCTTTCAGCTTGAGCCAGAAGGGAAAAGGAACAGAAAGATCACACAAAAACTTTCCCACATAATTCACCATTTTCCCAGCCAGCCCATGTATGCAATGTCTACGGCAAAACAAAGGAAGCATGAGAGCACAGGTTTCACCCAGAAAGATTGTGTCTTCTGGGCAGAAAAAAACAAAAGCATTATAAAACCTTCCCTTAAACCACTCATTCTTTATTATTAGCGTGTGTCACTGATGTGGGGATTCACTCCAAGTAAGGACTAGGTCTAGGTTCTCAATTTGCAAAAGTTGTTTTGAAAAGACCGTGAAGCCAACCATAATAAACATGATCAGACTGCCTTACATTTAAACCTGAACTCAAAAGTTGCCCTTAAGGAAAAATCCTTGTGTAAGTAAGTTATAATTTCTAGGTCAGTTTGAGACCTGGAGTATCAATACTTTCCTGGATCCTTTATTTCAGTGTTGGAGCTGTTCCTGTGATACTGAGGTGCATGCACAGAAGTGTATGAGGATGTACGAGGAGAGGTGATGCACAAACTTCACACTAATTTTCAGCACTTCTGTATCTTTCTGGGATACCTTAACTTACTGACTGGCTTTGATGTTACATCTCTGAAGTGGACAAGAAATCTAAAGGATAAAAGACCTGAATCAGATTTCAGAGATAAGTGTTCATTCCTTAGGGCAAAGAGAGAGAGAGTATTAAAATTTTGGAGGCTGAATGCGTGTGCCTCCAGGCCAATGCTGTACGTTCGTTCAGCAGCAGGCTGTCACACCCTAATTGCTAGTACCCCTTTGTGAATCAACATTTCTGAGAAGCCAATTCCCCCTGATGCTTCTTTAATATACATCTTCTCATTTGCCCCACGTATATTTCAGTTTGCCATCTGATAATTGGAATTGTGTGGGTAGCAGCCGGTACCATCTGGCTTGTTAATAAGTAGAGGATAAAAATGTCTAATGCCTTGCTCTACATAAATACAAGAATTACCCTACAAATAAACAGCTCCCTAAAACCTCAACCGATGAGAACAAAAGAAAATAGTGTGGTCTTAGCTCATTAAAAAACACTGAAGGGAGAATGAGAGAGCAGCGGGAAAGCCTCAGCACTTCCCCTCTGAAGTTTTAGTGTAACTAAAACATATGGGAAAAATAATGCAAAATTAAACCTGATAATGCACTTTTCACACCAAAACATATTGGACCGCTATACAAATGATGCAATTAGAACTGCTGCCTTCAGGAGCCAAAACCTAAGCTGAATAAGTACGGTACAATTAAAGTTTTTGATTTAAAACCAATGAAAGATTTATCATAATGAACCTCGGAATTGAGATAATATGACTTGGGGCATCAAAGCTAAGCTATAGAAAGCCACATGTCCTACAACGTGGAGTTAGAATTGGAAGACTGACATCAGCAGATTTTAGGACACAGAAAGGCTTACAAGTTCATTTGCATTTGAATGGCCAAGACCATGCAAAATCTTGCGTGTAAACACTGCGGTATTGTAATCAATACTTTAATTAACAGGAAGGCAGCGCAAAGCTGGCTGCATTGGGGAAATAAACTCTGATCCCGTAGGCTGGTGCGAAAGCTGTGCTGTTGTATTCGGAACCTGCTGGAACTCGTACAGCGCCTTATCTGAAAGGCTTCATACGCATGGTGACAATGTCCCCTGATCTGGTAATAAAAAGGGCATCACCAACGGTGGCAGCCAGGCCAGCCAGCGGTGGCTGCAGTCACGCTCTGCTCCCAAGATGGTGAAAGGAGATTTAAGTCTCTTGCAGAAAATAAAAAGGGGTTGCCTCCAGCCTGGCCTGGGGAGGGAGGGGGGAAAAGGGGGGAAGAGCAGCTGGGCGGCCAGGACCTGGCTGGGGCTGGCAGAACGCGGGGTGGAGGAGAAAAGGCGCTCAGCGAGCACCTTGGGTCGTCCCCTGCCACCAGCCATCCCCACGAAATCTCAGCCTGCGAAAGGAGAGGTGCTGGCTGTCGGAGCTTTGCTCTGCTGGGGAGGTTCCGCAGCAAGGCGGTGCCGTGGGAAACACTCACCTTCGTTCTTCCAGCCCAAAACCCATCTCGGGCTGAGTCAGAGCTCAGAGGTAGCACGTGTTTCCCCGGGAAGCAGGGCTGGTAACGCTGCTGACGATGATACCATAGCAAGCTGGAGAGGGTATTTAGTTTGGCAAAATGGGAAAAGACCCACATTTAGAAAACAGACAAGTTCTGCACCAGGTGGAGCTGATGTAGTTTGGCACTTGATGGACTCCTGTGGACTTCTGCCCTGTGCCTCTGACTCCATCCCTGTCCGTGCAAACACAGGAGCTATAGTCACTGCTTGCCTACCGGCTTTCTTGCTCAAATATTTATATTCATGCATAAGACTTGTAGCATTTACATCCTTCCACGCTGGACCAGAGTGCAGTTCTCTGGCCAACCTTGCACTAACTCTTGCTGGTAGTGTGGGTTGTACATCGTGCTGATCAGGAGCTGGCCCTTGCCAAACAAAATCCGTAACAGCTGAGCCTCCCTCCTCTTCCCTCTTAATGGTGAGTCATAATTTTGTTCTCATAGTGATCAGCTGATTTTTTCACAAAATCTGTAGGAGCTCCATTATCTCCACAAAAAATAATACTTCTGTTTTTATAGCCTTTGCTTCTGTTGTTTTGAAATTTAGCTTCTGCATTTTGAAAATTTGGTTTCACACTGACCAGCAGCACTAACTGGAAAATGACTTCAAGGGAAACAATGTAGGAAGTATAGGGGTAAAATGAGGACTGTAATAATGCCTTAGGAGGGGAAAAAAAAAAGGGGCTAAACTATGCATAAGAGCTGATAGTATTTAAACTAGGAAATGTGGGGATTTCTCATGAACCTGTGGTGTACAGAGCACAGCCAGTCCTGACAGACAGAGGAACTAAACCAGGGGCATCAGATCCAGGTACCGTAGCTGGTACCATGCAGTGCCTCTAAAACACGGGGGATGCAATGATTGCATCACAGTTATAGTGACAGCTGTCCAGGCATTCAATACATAGCGTGGCACTGCAGATACCTCTCATCAAACACAGCAATTACTACGGTGAGATTGATAGTATGCTTCCAGTTGTATGGTAATAGCTATGACATGCTCTTACAGGAGTGCTCTGGCTCTTTCTCCCTCCCCGTGTGCGTGTACATCTATCGCATGCTCCTATGTAAGACTGGGGTTGCTCATTCTTAAAGTTCTTCAGAGTACATGGATCTTTTTCTTCTTTCACAGAGCTTGAACGAAATGTCTTGCCCAGAGTTACTCAAAAGAGCTGGGCTTCCTAAGGTGCTGCTTTTTTTCCTGCCAGCTGGGAAGCACAAAATTTGTCCCCCCCAGCTCAGAGCCTTCAGCACCGGTGCGCCACGAGGTGCCTCTGCCACACGCGTCTGTGCACAGGGCTCAGCTCTTCAGTCTATGGAGACAGCACTGTGTTTTTCTCTGAAGGATTTCAATTTGCACACATTTCCCTGGTAGGTATTTATGAGCTTTTTAAAACCGTCATTCCTTCCCTAAAATTTTTTTTTGACCAGACATCAGGCTTAAAGAAACTGACTGCCTCCCAGTTCTAGGCAATTCCCTCCCGAGGGAACTAAGCTCATCCTGCTTGTAAAGGATCAAATGAATTTCATCCCAATAAATTTGAAATCAGCATAGAACCTGGCTCCTAATCCAGATTTTGCTGATTGTGTCAGAAATAAGCAGGGGATGCACATGTGATGCTACATATGACTGTAATTAAAGAAGATTGCAGGACAGATACTTTAAGTCCCTGCTCCAGCTTCAGCAGCAGTGACGGGATACTGCTTGGACAGATGATATCTTCAGTTAAATAAAGAATGAAATTCGGTCCTTTGTCTTTTCTTCTTGTTTTATTTTCCATCAGAATCTTAAAAAAAGGTGCACACAGTAAAAGAAGAGTTTGGTAAGAGCCAGGATTAGGCTTAGGGTAACTTCAATGATGTTTTATTCTTCCATACCTGAGATGGATAGAAGTACAAGTATCTGGAATTTTATGGTGCACTGTACGTGCAAATAAGTGTTAGTAAGATATATATATAAGTTCTGTGAAATAATAATATGAAAACTTAGTAGCTAGTCATTTAGCTTGGCCAGAGAAGGGAATTTTGGAAACACCCTGCTTGGCAAAAAAAGCTGTGCCTTTATCTTCTAACAATGAGGCCCCTCCAAGGGATGTGAAGCTAGGCACCAAAATCTGGTGCTGGGCACCAAAAGCTGGTTTGGAAAAATCTTGTGCAGTAACAGTCTTAGAAGCAGATAGCAGCAACCTAAGTAGTAATTGCTATAACATAACTGAAAAGTCCTGAGATTTGCTTGGACAATGTCCCAGGGAACATGCATTAAGAGTGAAATGCAGTTGAAGTAATTTGTACCATGAAGTCAGACTGGAAATCAGACTAATCCTTGATGAAATTACGTGTTAAGCTTGGCTGCCTAAGACTTGCTAGAGCAAAAGAGACAGAAGAAAACCAAGCCAGAATGAGATATTGGAAGGTACTGAAACTAGGTCACTGTCCTGTATTACCCAAAAGCTAAATGGAGCTCTATCATCCCACGGTATCTTGAGCGAGATCAACAAAGGACTTTGATGCAAATCTCCTATCAGCATTTCTACAGCTGCATAAATCATAAAGAAACTTTAAGCATAGCAGAAATGCCAAGACAGGTAGAATGTATAGCACCGAAGGAACACGGGAGGAAATTAAGGGGAGGGCATCTGTCATAACTCTGCATCATTGCATGAAAACAAATTCCCACCAAGAAATCCTGTGACTTATTAAAAAAAAAAAAAAACAAAATATGAGTAGGATGAAGGGGCACCAAGTGGAAAAAGCCGTGACATAATTAGATAGATACGCTAACCCAGCAGGAGAGAAGAGGTGCTCTGTTAGTAAATATACATAAGATTGCTGAATCTTAGATTGCTGAATGTACAAAACAAAATCTGTTTTCTACACTAGACTCAAAAACATCATGATTAGTTAAGAGACAGGAGAGACTTCTTGAGCTGATAGGACAGCAAATGTTGACTGTTTTTGCTCCCCTTCCTTCTCTTTGGTATTTAAAACTTCAATTCCATTCAAGTTAATGATCTATATATTTTTACTGAATGAAGCACTTTCCCCCCTTCTGTAGGCATAGATACAGCACAATTATTAAAAATGGAAACTTCAGAAGATGTAAATAGTTTGAAAGGTTATTTCAAGCACTTTTTTTGTTGTTTTGTTTCCCCCCCCCCATGGCTTATGTTAGTTTAGTAATGAATGTGGCTTAACTGTTTACATTATTCTTTGTTAATGGAGAAAGACCATCATTTCAATACTGCAATAAGCATTCAGAGAAAGTTGTTTAAAGACGAATGCAGGAACAGTCTTTAGAGAAAAATAATTTAATCAGTTAACTGTGAATATCATATTTCCTATCCAAAACCACTAAGAAAAGTGTTTCTTTGCTCAGTCCCTGTCTCAGATTGCTGGAAACAACATTATTTTCTTAGGTGTATGCAAAGCCTGACATCCTCATGCCACTGCCACCCCAAATCTCATAAACAGCAGATAATCACGATGAGTATAGATCTTTAAAGCATTAGCTGTGTGGTGCTTCCTATATGGCAAGTAAGGCTTTCTAAATTTGCAATTTGAATTTAGGCAGTCAGACAAAATGAAAATGAGACTATCCCCTTAGTGTTGGCCGACCTGAAACTCTACAGCTGAAGTTAAACAGTAATTTTAAAGGACCCTGAAAAAATATTATTTTATATTAACTAAGAAATATTAAGAAATATTACTTAAGTAACTATTAATTACTGAAGAACTAGTTCGTGCTGTCCTTGGATAAGTGTCCTAGAGCAAAAACACTCTGAACCTCAGTGGAACAGAGCTTCCCAGAACAGGTCTGTCTCCATCCCAGCCCTTTGCTGACTCTACAGCTCCAACCTCAGCAGGATTTGTGAGTATCCAGAATTCACGTCACAATCCCAATTTTGAACCTCTGCTCTATTTAAATTCAGGACATGTCAGTTTTCCTAGTGTCAGAATCCATTTTAGTTTACCTAACTGTGTGTATTCAAATAAATAATTACCAGCTACTTTATGGGATTTAAATTTACCTTATTTTCTAACTGAAAATTATTCTTGGTCTATCCATGGGAAGTTGGAATATGAGAGAAGAGTGCTCCTGAAGCCGTTAACATGCATCCTAAGTAAAACTGGCCTGTTTTCGCTACAACGAGCAGTGAAAAAAGAAAGTCCATTAGATACTGGAAATATTGTCTTTCTAAAAGCAGCAGATTTTTTGTCTGTGCAATGTCTAAGCACTGCAAATCTCAGCAGAAAATTGCACTGGAACAGTGGGCGGTTCCAAATTGCTGGAAACTTTACAATGGCTTTTATGTTTAAACATAATTTCGCAGCTGTTAAAGGTCAGCACAAATCCTGTACTTTATCAGTATAAATGAAGTCTACAACTGCCAAGAAAAGAATGCATTAAATAATGCAGTGATTATTATCTTGATTTTTTTTTTCCCCTTCAGAAGTGAAAAGGACCTCTTAAGCAGTTCCATTTTTCTCTTCCTTGTTTCAAACTGACAAAGTAAAACACTAATTAAATTATTTATACGAGAAATTTACTTACAGGGATGACACATTTTGTACACAAAGCAAGTAAAACATCTGACACATTGTATAGTGCCAGGTGCAGTTAAGAAAGCGTAATACAAGTCAGCATCTAGAGGCTAAAAAACCCAACAAACTTGCTGCAATATTTCATTACCAATTTTATTTCCTACCATACACCAAATGTACAGCACAGAACACAATTTTGTTGTTTTGATGTAAGAAATATTAATTGTATGAAGAAACAGTATACAAACTACTCCAAATTAAAAAATGCATACATCATTGCTCTTTACAAAAGGTCTAATTTACAGTATAGCTCATCAATGCGTTTAAACACAAAAAAAAAAAAAAAGAAAAACAAAAAGAAAAAAAAATCAGTGCACATTACAAAACACATCAAGTACGAGGGAGGCAAATAAATACAAACATACTTCACAGAACATCCTGAGCAGACAACCAAACACAGATAAATTAACCTGAAGCCATAATAAATCATAATAATAAATACATAGGTCAGTAAGAGATTTTTTTTACTTAAATAAAATATATAACAAATTTGTTAAAATATTTAGTAAATTAAATTTTAGACTTTGCAATGAGTGAACTCATTTTGTATGCATTTAACAAGTATAGCAAATGTTTGCTTTTTGTTTTTTTTTTTTTTTTTTAGCAAGAACAATAACTTTAATAGCAAATTTTTGTTTGGTGTCCTCCTATTCATATTAGACAGCACGTATGGCAGCTTTTGAAAATTCGATTTAAAAATAAACACACCTCCTAAGAACATACATTTTCCCCTGTCTAAACTAAGATCAGAGAGTTGAATCAACCCCCAAAAAAGAAAGCAAGCCCCACCTAATGCAGAACAGTGACCACAGTGCATGAGAGTTCAATCACTTTTGAATAGTACTTTTGTGCAGGAACAGTAATAATATAATTGTATATGTCAAGCCTGTGAACGCCATCATATTCAATCTAAATATAAATGAGGCTAATAAAAATAAACACTTTCATTATAGCACGGAAAAATTAAACACACGCTAGATCCATGTATACATTTACACTGAGGCACATATGCACATGAGGTGTGTGTGCATACAAAAAAGGCAGTTTAGCTGGTTGTTTATACCTTTGTCTTAAAAAAAATAAATATAAAAAAAAACTTTTGAAACAATGTTTAATTACTTACAATCCCTGAAATAGACATTGCCTCTGTTATAGCAACCGCTACCTTCTGACGGATTCAGAAGTTCCACACCCAGGCTAACCAGATACCGAGGTGCGAGTGCTCGTCTGCACACCTCCGTCTGTCTGTCCGCTCTGTAGCACTTGGTACCCTACGGAAAGACTGGTAACAAATTCAGTATCAGCCTAGTCTTAGTGAAGAAGGATGGGAGAAATCAGTCACGGTGTTGCTACGGTTCGTTCAAAGAGAAAAGCAACCACCGTTGTGCTGGAGTGGTGTTATTCCTCTCCAGACCGCTGCCTTCTCAGCTGCCCTTACGTTCAAACCAGTATTAAATGCCATTTCAGGGGAGATGAGTTCGATTCATTATGTACAAAGCCTTCAGCTTGGGATGTGTTAGCTTTTTCCAAATCCAAATCCATAGCAATACTGGTCACTTGGTTAAAACCTCAATGCCTCGTCCTAAAAAGGTACCGGTCCTATCAAACGATCCTTTTTGTTTAGAGATAATTGGCATTTCCCTCTGTGAGCTAACTCTAAAAAAAAAATTGCAGTGGTAAAATAAATCTGAAGTTCTCTTGAAACATTTTAAATAACCATTCGCATAGGCTAAATCACACAGCCAAGTCAAGTGCTCTGCTGATTGCTATATTTCATTATTGCTAACGTATTCTTTAACACACTGTTTTCCAGCATACTGTGCTTTTAAGAGCCCAGGTTACCCACTAGTGGGCACCATTTGTCTTCTCATTCCATGCATCTTCACATCTCATGTTACCGCAAACCCACTTCTGATACAAAGCCATTATAAAAGGCAGGATGTGAGGAAAATAAAACTAGAACCATGGTTCAGTCATTTGTTACTTTCATAGTTTTTTTTTTTTTTCTTCCTGTACAAACCCAGCAAGTTATTTAATTTACAGTATAGCTTTTCAGTCTATTTAAAATCCCATTGGAAAATAAATTAATAAACACATTTGTAAAAATATGGCAGGCCGCAAAAATGCTGTTAAAAGATAAAAAAACCAACTCTTTGATTAGAAATAAATAAAAAATATAAAAAATAGTCGCACACACTTTTTACATTCACTTTACAAAAAAACTGAGTGCAAAAGAAGAAAAAAAAAGGAATTGTACTGAAATAAATACAATATACTAACAGAGTGCATTGCTGTTAATACAAAGAGTCTGTTGTGGTTTTATTCTTTTTTTTTTTTTATGTCAGCTGGGAAAAAATTAGTGCAATGTTGCAATTGTAAATGCAGCATGGCAACCTACACCCCTTAGCAGTACATGAACTCCTAACAGATCCATCTGGAGTTTACTGCTGTTAAGTAATTTCTGTTGCCCAGCAGCTTTCACATCCTACACATGGATGCCCTTCACTGCCTGTTTGATACTTTCCAGCAGAGCTTTGCATTCGGGGGAATAGTCCCGTTCCAGATTGCTGTACATGTCTGTGAGTGTATTTACATATGCTTCGAAATTCTGCTCGCTGATTGGCCCCTAAATGAAGACAAAACAGATTATCATTGTAGGGGAGAAAATTAAAGCCAAAAAAAAAAAACCCAACCCCAAACACCCAACCCCAAAGCAGGGTAAAAGCAGCGATATGGCAACGGGGGAGAAGTCATAAACGAGGCAGCCATCCAAATGAATGGAGGGGCTGCAGGAATGAAGGGAGGTGCACGTGCTGGGGGGACCACGCGCACTCCGAGCGAGGAAAGGGCTTGGAGATATCGTCAGTGTAACTTGCTTTTTTATTGTGGCTGATGGCCCTGTGACTGTCCTTGCCTAATCTCCCAGTGGCACTCTTGAGACTGGGAAAAGGGACTGTAACTCTGGAAACCCAAGTTCCTTTGTGGGTTTGGCCAGTAAGACATCAAAGACGCGGAGTTTTTGAGAAGGCAGAGCTTTGCTGGCTCCAGAAAAATCACCTGCATGAAACAGGCTAAAGTTTTGATCTAGGAGCAGAGTAAATCAGGATGCTCGGTGTGAAGTTTTCGCTCTTTGTACAGGGTGGACATTCGGACAGGAAGGCACGAGGGAAAAGCCCGTCCTGCGCAGTGCGGTGCAGGGCAGAGATACCAGGGCTGGCTCAGTCCTGGAGCTGCTGCGCCTGCTGGCACGCAAACTTCATCATCCAGCATCTCTGCAACGTAAATCGGGCTAAAAGAGCTCTCTGCTAACGCAGCTCCCGTGCTCCTGCTGGTCCCTGAGCTTGCTCATCTGCTTCAAGTGCTGGCAAAACAGTCTCAAAGAAGGTGTGGAGCTGCTGGCTGTGGTCTTACCATCTGTGGAAGCTGAATGTCAGCGAGGCTGGAGATAAGGGCTTGGCTTAAGCCCGCTAACTCCTTCAACAGGCTCTCGTTGTTCTGCTCTATGAGTTTGTTCTCTTCCTCTATCGTTTTCAAGTTGCTCTCCATAGATGTGATCTAAAAGACAGGGGCAGGCACAGACACACAGACAGACAGACCCTTGGCAGCGTTGCCACTGCAGTTTGAACCCACGACGGCAGTCGTGAGATTGCGCGAGGGGACGCGATGGGTCTGAAACTCAGGTGGCGTTAGGATAGACATAACTTCGCAGAATATTCACAGCAAAGAAGAGGTCATGTTTGCTCTGAACCAACGGACTCTGTGGCACCAGGAGGGAAATACCCAGCATGGGTATTAGCTGTTGTGCTACTTTCCTGCCCTGCTCCTGGGCAGAGGGCAGAGCTGGGTGATGGCTGGGATTAGCAACAGGGCTGGTGCTGCAAACAATAAGAAAAAAATAGAGTGGGAAAGAAACTGAGAGATTGAGCTCACAACGATCATCACAAAGATGAGCTCTGATAGACAAAATGGAAACATGGGGGTTTTGGAAAGAGGAGGAAAAAGCATGTGAAGTAGCAAAATTTTAGTGTGAGAGCTATGGGAATATTCTCAGCTCTAAAGATTGATGTGTCGAAAGCAGTGCTGAAAAACTGAAGGTGGCAGTGGCAGGACCTGGTTCTCCTGCCAGCTCCTCACCCAGCAGTGGGGCAGTGGGACAGGGCAGAGCCAAGGGCTGCCACCCCTGCCCCTGGCCACAGCTCCGCAAATGTCTCTTGCTGTCCAAAGAGGAGAAATCTGACTGCATAAATGGGGTGATCTCTGCAAACAGCACAGGGATCACCAGAGAGAACCGAAATAACTGTGAACACCACCGCCACCGCCCACTGCAGTGCAGTTTGGGATGGGTATCCCCACAACCTTTGCAGTGTGAAGCCAGACCATTGAGATCCAGCAGAGGTGGCATAAACTTCACCCTTATTTAGACCATACACACGGCAGCTGTTATGAAACCAGCATGGATTGGCACGGTATGCATCCCAGTGGAGTGCAAATACAGAGGGGCACGGGTACGCTCAGTTTGACTGAAAGCAGCTTAGACTTATATTCAGTTTCTAGATCTCCTTTAGGAACTTTTTTCTTGAACACTTATTCCTAAAATATTGAGCAAGCTTCTGCTTTTGCTCTTACCTGGTCTGCCCAGGTGAACTCCCAGGTGCATGTAGGAGTCTCTGTAGGGATTAACACATTCAGCTCACTCCATAGAACCTCTATCAGCATCTTAAGACATTTAATTTTACCAGCATACAAAAGAATGAAAGAGAATGACTTTTTTTTTTTTTTTCCATAGCTCCTGTCAAACTAATCTGCTATACAAATTAGCAAAAAGCATCCATTCTTTACCAGGTGTTGCCTGGAGGCAAAATTCAATCTATTTGAATAACTGAGAGGGGGTGAACAGAAATAGGGAGATTTTCTTTGGTACACATAAGAACAAAGTCAACTCACATTAAGAGTTAGAGTATGCTGGTAAGAGGTAATATCCTCCCTAAAACAGGTTCTTAACCACAGTCATGGGTTTCTGCAGGGTTTGGTAAACTGAGGTTTGGTCAACAATGGAAAATGAATGTTTTGTTTGGTAAATATGGCTCTCCTGCTTGCCAAGATTAGCTCCAAACTGCCCTGAATTCATCATTAACGAGATCTTCATTACAATACCCAGGAATAAGCTGCTTATTTACAGAAAACAAACAAACAGAAACTTGACAAAAAAACATGTGGGATTTTGGTACCTCTAAGTACCACAGCTTGATGGGAAAACAAATGCACAGGAGGCTAGCTGGGTTCAAACATAGCTTTTACACAGCATCTAATTTGTTTATTTATTGTTCTGAAACATAGCCTAAGAAAAGGTAAAAGTTTCACGTTGAGGTCATACCTGGGTTTGAAGTTTCATCATGTCAGCTTCAATTTTAAGATTGGATTCATTCAGTTCTTTTATTTCCTCATCCAAGTGTCTGATTTCTTCATCACTCTCAATACCTGCAAAGAGTTGAAAAGATCAATATCAGATGTAAAGTGTCCACATGTAAATGGGTGAGTAGCAAGCTGCACTACCTGTATAAGGGGAAGATAACAAGCTTCTGATCAAATGACTGATCCTTAAATTGCCTCTCACTTTGCTTTTACTATCAAAATTTTTTGCTAGCTGTAAAACATCTATATGAGCTGAAACATTGAAGGGGCTTTCTGAGTCTGTGTGTTTCTTTTTTTTTTTTTTCTCTCAGTGCAACATGCAACACCAAGATGGAGAGTCCAAAAGGAAAAACTGCTCAGAAAGAGGAAAGTTTATCGTAAAACATGAGGGGGTATTTGCAATCTTTTTTTTTTTTTTTTTAGTTTTTTTAGTTTTTTTAGTTTTAAAAGAAATGTAACAGCAATCAAAAAATTTTTTTTTTTTTTTTTTTTTTTTTTTTTTACAGGGAACACCTCAGGGTAACTAGTATAATTGCTGACCTTTAGTAAACTCATCTGTACCTGCTTCTGATCTTGCAAGAAGTTCTGGGGGGCAAATCACTGTGTGGAATACTTCAAGCAGCAGATAAATAGAGAAATTGAAATAACAGCAAAAGGGAAATTGTCAGGAAGCTAACAAACATTACAGAAAAAAAAAAAAATAAAGGAAGGAAGACTTTTACATCCCCACAAGTTAGATAGGAAAGAAAAAAATCTTCAGGTCTTTAATGAAAACCCTGTCCTGAAAAATACTGAGCAGCTACAGCTGCTGGCAATACATGTCCCTCTTTCTTCGTGGTATCGCTCTGAGAGCAGCTCTGCCCAGAGATTTGTGCCGCTGCTGTTGTTACTGCTTTGAAACCGAGAGCCGTGAGCTAAGCCTACAGGGGAGCCAGCTTGGGCAATCTGTAAGCAGCGGTCCCTGCCCCTGTGATAACATGAACACATGGAAACAAACTCATTTGCCCAACGTAACACAAGCGTTTTGCTCAGCAGCTGGAGGCATAGAGACTGAGTTCCCTGAATCCTGTCTCAATGCCCAAATGAAAAAGGAGGCTCCTACATATTCCCCCTTATAACTATTTGGTAATTTTTCCTGTACACCTACTACATGGGTTAGCAAAATTGTCCCAGTACTGGACAGAAACTAAACCACGTAGTATTCAATTTAGGGACAGGAGTCAATTTCTGCACACAATATTTATCCCTTCTTACCTTAGTCATCAGATAGCTAAGTCCTAACAACTTATTAGTGATAACAACATTAAAAGCATGTCCACAAAAAAAAAAGTAATTCTGAGACAAGAGCATACCCTCAATGTTGAGTTCTCATGATGTAAATAAGTAGAATTTTATAATCTCTCATCCAAAGATTTTTGTTATTCAAGATTTGTTATTGCTAGAGACAACTGAAAGGAGTGAGAATTAATGCCAGAATGGCATAAAGGGGCATAAGTATAAATGAGAGTCAGGGCCCTTCTAGCTAAATAAATGTCATCATCTTTTACAAATCTCCTTACCACCGCTTGCTTTAAGCTTGATAGTCATTAATTCTTCTGAAATTTTGCCCTTTTTTATAGCTTGTGCATTCAGAGGACAACCAGACAGGCTGAAACGGATAGGAAAAAAAAACAAAAAAAACAAAAAAAACAAAAAACATTAGCACCCACTTGAAAATGGCAACAATCCTTTCAGGCAATATTATCATGCACTTGGACAGACCTCTGTACCTAAGGTCACATCAGTATCTCCATTATAGCATAGCTTCGGAGAATGACATAGCGCATAAAGAGCCATTTAACTGTATATTCCAGCTTGAAAATTGGCATAGAAATCTCAACCTATAAGTAAACAACTCTTAAGCATATTTCAGAATAATCAGAATAGCAGTGGCAGCTACTATTAAGTTATGTGAAGGTGCATTTACAGAATTCTTGAAATACCAACACTTATAAATAAAAACTGTCTATTGCTTTTATTGAGGGCTTTTGCTCCAGTGGAAAGGGGCAGTATGGTCCTGCAAGTTGAAATGGCAAGTTTACTTTCCTAAAAAAAAATAAACTAGTTAATGGGATGATTTCCATGGTGCACAACTATTGTATCATTCTGTTGATACATAATTTTGATGAATACAATATTAACTCTGGATATACCCTATAGACTGTAATAGCTTTTTTGAATGGTTCTGTTATATAGTCAGTTTGATTTTTAAACACTCTTCACATTAAATTTCATTTTGGTATTTCAAAGGTCACAATTTCATCAGCTGGTAATTATCTGAGGCAATTTTTATAGCCCACTAAAGGGCTAAGATGAATTGCACTGTCTTAATACTATCTTTATAAATAACGAAGAAGAAATACCCATATGCTGACAGAAGGATATAACCAAGAAAGGAGTGAAGGAAAATTTTCTTCCACAGGAAAATGGTTGATTTTTTGTGTGTGTGTAAAAATTAAAACCAAAAATTCTAACAGACATCACGTGTCCACATGGGGAGGGGAGAAGTGCTTCTGTGGATTAAAGCTGCCTTCACAATTGCTTAGCTAAAAAAAACAAGAGCTAAAATCTAAAAGAGCTAAAGCTAAAAAGAGCTGACGTGCTGTTTACGTTATTTACTTGAAGTTATCACATGGCTTAACATGAGTTAACTAGCCCCAATTTACAGTAGTGTCCTGACTTGGGACATAGATCATAAAGTTAGGATAACATTGACTCTGAATTTGTTCAAGTCACCTTGGACATTCTCGTATTGGAGAGGTTGGTTCAGAGTGTTAGAAAGAAAGCAGACAGAAGATCAAACTTTGCCAGGCATTAATTCAGATTCTGTAGCCAGGTTCTCTGAGTAATATTGATTGAACATGGTAAAATTATACCAGTGTTTTCCCAGTGATATATAAAATTGTGGTGTTGTTACATGTGTGACTCCTGCTTTGTAAGGATGATTTTATCTGTAGTGTTGTTATTACTTCAAACTTGTGTAATCCATGAGTTCTACATGTTCACTCTTTTGTGTGTGGTTCTAGCTATTTAGATACAACGAAAACAGCTCTGGTAGAAAGATGAAATTAACGCAGCCGTTCCTCTTCCTAAATTTTTTCTGGTGACATTTCAATGATATTTGCATTTTCCATAAAAGATATAGGGATACGGCTCCATATTTGCCTAGGAAAGAACTCTATTAAATTTTAAAACCTATAGAAGCTTTTCTAATCTGAAGAAAAGTCCTTGGAAAGTCACACTGCAATGGGGACATAGAAAGAGAGTAAAAAATTGATCCCAACTCTCTGAAAGTTATTCTGATCCATACTACTTCAGCTGCAATGTAAACTATGTGGTTACTTAAAAGACTTCAGCACAATTTATTCAGACTGTAATCTCACGCGTTGCCAATTCAACAGTGGAATGTTAAGGAAAAAAAATAAAAAAAAAGAGAAAACACAAAGTTATACCTTCTGTGGGTGACAAAAACATTATTAACATGACCCAGCCCGTTGCAGCCTGGCAAAGGACAGTGTGGCAGCTCTTGTTTGTTCAGTTTCCAGGATAGTGAAGACCCATTGACAGGACTCTCCTTCTGTCTCTTGGCAGCCAAAGGACAACCAGAAGCAGTGCGATGAGAAGTGTATTTACCTGATATGTGACCTTGGCCATCACAGCCTATCACTGGACATCTACAGAAACACAGCAAAAGAAGCCCTGTTTTCACTTGAGAGAGCAGGCGAAGACAGTCTCAAGAAAGTCTGAGAAAGAATTCCAGCTGCCTGTGCCACTTGGCATCACGGGATTAAGGCTCAGTCCCTGGAGACACACTGTACCTGAGCATCCAATTCATGTCAAGCTGAGTTATGGGGGTTCAGCTGATTTTAAGATTAGGCAATTTAAAATACAGTCATACAGTCAAAGAAATTAAAACATTCATTTAGATAGTATTTTGCCAGAAAAGAAAATTGAAATTCTATCACAGGCAATAAATCACCCTTCTACAAGTGTATGGAAAGCCCACATTCCCTCCTCACTATCTGGGGTTCTGGCATGAAGCAGAGGGTGGGTTCCTGTACCTGGAGAACTTGTATCATCTCATGAAAACACTTGCAAAGAGAGGTTTGGGATTTTTTTGCACTCCTCTGTCAGTCCTATGCAGCCTCTTATATATCATTAGCAAGTTTTAAAGACAACACTGTGTGCAGCTAAATCTTTATGTCTTTATTCTGTCAGTTATCGTTTACTCATTCTAATGGAATGTGTGTTCAAACCAGGAACGTGGTGAATCCCTACTGAGTTTTGAGTTTTCACTTTAAGTGAAATTTGAAATTATATACAGAGAAATAACATGAGACTTACATATATTTTAGTTCTCTGGAACATATTTTGAAGGTGTCACTCTGATTTAATTAGCTGACAGGTTAAGATTTCATTACAGGCAGAAATAATTTGTTTTCCTTCATTTTGCCAATTTTTTCAACCAAGTGGCACTTTCATAGCACTGTATAAAATAATTGGACCAATGACAGCAGATATAGCGATCCTCCCTCGCTGTTCAAGCTCCAAGGTGATGGACCCCACCAGCTTCACTAGAAGCAGAAACACTTGGTTCAGCTCCAGCTCTAGGCTATATTCTCACGTGGCTCAGATTAACTGGGGCATCTCCTGTGATGCCTCAAGTCCTGAGCTCTTACGGGCTTTTTTCCCCTTCGCTGGTGGCAGACCTCTGCTTTTGTACTCACTTAAGTTCAGGGTCTTCTTTTTCTTCCTTGGTAGGAGTCACTTTGATACCTCCTTTCCTGGCACGAGGACAACCAGATAAGCTGAAAGAAGCACATAGAATAAAAGCCACCTCTTTCTACTGCTGCTTGCCGAGAACCCCGAGAGCTGCTGCCCCGTGTGATGGGACAGTTTTTACCTTCTATGGGACGCATAGTTCCCTGTCACGTGGCCAGAGCCGTCACAGCCAGGTGTTGGGCACCTAGGGAATAATACAGGGAGCTTACAAAATACAGCTTCAAAGGTACACAGGAAAGAATATGTACCTTCTGCATTTTGTATAGGGTGAAAGAAAGAAAAGCAGAGTTTTTCTGGAATCGTTAGAACTAGTTCTTGCTGATTTTTTTTTTAATGAGCAGAATCCTTTCATTTCTTTTTAACAGAGTTTTAGTAAGGAGTGTGAAATGTATTGAGTATAATGTATAGATTTAATTAGTTTATAACCTTGTTTGCACCAAACATTTTTCTCTGTACAGGATCAACATTACAAAAAAAAAAAAAAAGAAAAAAAAGAGGCAGCTTGATATAGATCTGTTTGTAAATTTACTGTTATGTGTTTGTTTGTTATTCTTCTGATGCTTGCAGGTACAGACATAACTAAGCACTTTGCCAGTATTTATTCAAGGGGATATGGAAGCAGAGAAGCAGTTTTACTTTTGAGCATCGGTAGATGATAGCCAGAATTTGAATTTAATAATTTGTATATTCTAGCACTGTAAGCATATAACAGAACCATAGCTTCCTAGCCCTGGATTCCATTGTGTATTCAGCTTGGCAATTGGATTATGCTTATGTCTCACAGTTAAGGGGTTTCTGCGTGTGTGCGCAACAAACAAGTCTTTTCAACTATGGATGTTTAATACTAAACCATCCATACAGGGAAAGGAAACAAACCTGCATGTTACTGTGTTTTTGCCAGCAGTCTGGGAGGGTGGGCTTCTTGTTTTCTGGTTGTACATAAATAATATGCTCAAAAGCCTACTGGAGCCAGCAGGTCTGTCCACTGACTTCTGTGGGGTTTGGAGCAGGACCCTACTGGTAGCATCTTCCATCTCAGAAGCCCGGATTTTTTTTTTTTTTTTTTTTTTTTAACCATTGAGGATATTGTATTTCTTGTGTGGGGCTTTGTTTTGGTTTAGTTTAGTTGGTTTTTTTATTTTTTTTTTAAGAGAAGAGAAAAACACCTCAATGCACAAAGCAGCACAAGCAAAATATTTCCCTTTAGAAGCTGTGCCAGCCATTTCTGTTTCTATATTACACCGCACAAAGTTCTTAGGCTAAGCATCCCTAGGGGCCTTTTGAATGCTATGATTTTTACAGAGTATCAGAATTACAGAAAGACTTGTGCCAAATAATCTTGTGCTGAACAATTAAGGAAACTCGCATTGTTCAATACTCTCTTTAGAGTGTCTGTTGTTACTGAATCTTTCCTGAGGTGAGGAGATGGCTGATTTAATCTCGTTGTCAGTAGGCTGCCATGGAAAACACCTGCAAATATAATTGTAATATCACATCTGAGTGTGCAGGTGTATCTCTTCACAGAATATTTAAAGCTATTTTTCAGCAAACAATTAATTTGTCAAAACGGTGATTTCTTTTGGACATGACCAAATTTATTCGCTGATTCAAGTAGAATTCAGCAAATAGTTTCAACCGAAGAAAGGGGAGACTTTTCTTTTTAAAGACAATGTCAAAACATTTCACGATGACATTTTCCAAACAGAATATTTTGGCAGAATGACGTGCTTCACACTGACAGCGAAGGTAGAGGTGCGGGTTGCAGAGTGCCAGGTACACTCGACTGTACAGAGCTAAACATTGACCCTTCTGAGTGTGGGACAAGGACTGGGCACAACGTCACGTGGAGCAGGCAGCAAGGGCAGATGTCTGGAGAGTGTAAATGCTCACAAGATAAATCCAGAACACCTGCCAAATACTATGGATATTCATTTTGGCTACGTGTTTTATCAGATGATCACAGATGGAAGAACTGCCCGCATAGACTGGATGTGGATTTTAATCCAGCAAGAATTCTTTGTGGGACACATTCAGATCATGAATCTGAGAGTTATGAACTCAGTTAAAAAAGACAGTGAACTAAATTTGAATCTCCCCATTTGCAGTTACCACTTCTGGCAGCAGTTAGATTTCACAGCCAGATTAGAGTCCAAAATGTTCTTGAGGTCCTTAAAGATTTGAGGCCAAGATATTCTCAATACTTATGAAATACAAGATGATACTTCAGGTGGACTGCTGACAAAATTAGTAAGAAGCTTCACTAGCAAGACTCCACAGCTTGACCAATGAATTGGGTTTTCCAAATATTTGTTCTATCTTTGTATGGGTTGTGAAATTCCACAATACAAGATACACCAACAACGTATTGCCTTCCAGCCAGTAATACTGTGGCTTTTAACTGGCTGATGAGTTTGGACTGGTGCCCCAACTTAGGGAGACATCCTCTGTTTTGGATTCCTGTGCAGAGCCAAGAAAATCAGATTTACATTAGAGGGCCAGAGGCCTCAGGAGCTCAGGCTGAAAGATGTCAACTCTCTGGTGGGTGTAGGTTGCAGATTCTTTTACAATTCATCAAGTTTGTTTTCCAAGAACAAACCTCTCAGTGATTTCACATAGAAATATTTGTAAGTGCAAATCGAGTACCCGCTATTTTGTTCCTTTCTCCAGGAGGTTTACTTTGTCTTTAAGTAGATGAATTAGAACTGCATGTAAAACTGATACACTGAGCTGCAGATCTAGGAGCGTTTCTGGTTCTTTTACTCCCTAGAAAGCTCACAGAGGCGGTTGGATATGAACTGTAGTTAAGGCAAACCTACAGAGGTCAGCTGAGAAAATCGTCGGGTGAAATATGTCGTGCTACCTATAGAATATGGATCAGTATCAACTTGTTGTGTGAAACATATCTAGAAGAACTGCCAGAATCTCTCCTAAAAATTGGCATTTAACCACTGCAACAACTTGTCTGAGGATAGGATGGATTACTTATTCCTTAAAGTTTCTGAACTGTAAGTAAATATCTTTCTGAAGTGCACTTTTAAAATTCTTTAAGATTTGATAAGCAGCTCTGTGGTGAAATAAGATAATCAGTCACAATTCTTCCCTACTGCCTTAAAACCTATGAGTCGTCATCAGCTTTAGTACACTTTCATTTGACCACCTTAGATTGCCCTGTGCAAGCAAGATTCCTCAGATAAAAAATTTCTTGAATCTGACTCAGAGGCTCACTTTCCGAACAGATCGTCCTTATTTCCAAACTGTAGATCACATGGAAGCCTTGTATCTTTGCTGGCTTAGAGTTTCGTAATTGAAGCCAAAATCATATCTTGATTGTGGCAAATTAAACGCGAATAACATTTGGAAAAAATACAGAGCTTTTTCATATGGATGCCTGACTACGTGAGGGTACTTTCATGGCCTGATTCTGTGAGCATTTATGCCCTCTGCTCACACAGCAATAGTAAAATTAACTATTGATATCACTGTACAACACCAGTGCAGGCACAATTGCAGTTTTGGCATAAGCTTTCATTTAGTCAACGCTTATCAAAAGCTGAGGTTTGTTTAAAATTTCACCTGAACAATGTTTGCAGGAAGGTGGTACATTTGTGGAAAACAATTTTATTTAGCCCTTATTCCTTTTGCAAATTGTCTGTGAACAGATTTTGATTTTTTTGCTCTTTTCCTAGTTAATTGAAATTAAATGCGAAGTGCGTTATGCAACATATTTCTGTCTGTGAAATGTTCATGAACTTTGACTTTGTCTTTCACAACTCACTTATTATACATGGCGTACAGTGTGCAGTTTGTCATTTAAGTCATATGCTGTTGCTCCTCTTTCCTTATGGCATGACCAAAACTCTAGAAGCTTTAGTGGAAAAATAACCATATTGGTATGCAAATTTCCTTATTCACACATGAATATGGGGCGGGGGGCTGCATGAGGAGCAACTATTCAAAATATTTGTGTGAGTGTCTCTGTATGGCAGAAAGCCAACAGAAGCAGGGACAAATATAGATGACTCAGCAGATGACTTCAAATTTGTCAGCATTTTTGCAAATCAGTTCCTTGCTTCCTGTGCTGCTCTTTTCAAAACAAACTAAACCTAAATTTTGTACCTTTGAGACTCTGAGATGGAAAAACTGAAGCATTGTGCCAGCGTGTCAGTTTATCTACTGTCTTTGGGAACTGCTTTGAACAGTTGCCCATATAAATGGCCTTTCTTTGCCATTTTGTTGCCTCTCCAGCAGGTTCAACTCCAAAGCCACCATCAGTTCAGTATATTGTTTATAATTCAAGTTGTCGGACTAGAAGATGAGACCGCTAACAGTTGATCTTAAATAGCTAACTTGTAATTAAACACTAGGTCAAGCCTAAATGTAACCATTCCTACTATTAATACCATTAAAAAAGCATAATGGTGCCAGGATCAGACTTGATTTTCTTCTATCTAGACTAGGGATGAACCTAAAGGACAGAAAGGACAGTCACGGGATTCTCCCCTTTTTACACACATTCATGAGTTTTTCCAAGCCATCTATTATGGGATCCAATTTACAAGTTGCAGAGGGAAAGCTATGAAATAACTCTAATTACCCTTTCCTCTTCCCCACATCCTTATTAACAAAGCCAATTCAATAACTAGATGACTGGTTGCCAGTGCCTCTCTTGACTACAGATTTTTGAAATATTCATATGTCCCTATACATCTGTCTATATAGCAGAGCCTGCACGGTCGTTTTGTAAGTGACATTTCGTGGTGAGAATTATGCCAGCACAAAATCATATGACTTGATGTCTGCTTTGGTGACATTAAACTCATAGTATGTGTCAGTGAATGATAAAACATGATTTGCAGGAGTTCTGGTCTCATTTTTAGTTTTATTCTAACTACATTTATTTCTAAAAAAATAATTCTAATTTATCCTAACTGGATCAGACTGAGTTATTTTCAAGATATGTCTTACATGTTAGATATTTTCTGTTTCTCTCTGATTCAGGAATACTTTGAGAGCAGCCTCTCTCTTACTGTTCACATTTTTTTCCCCCAGATCTTGGTTAAGTCATGAAAAAATGAAGAAAGACAAATGGAGGAAAGTAAACTCTATTTCCCTCAAAAGCTTTCAAACCCATTCACTTCAAGTTTCAGGCAAAGGTTTGACATAGCTTAGAGAAATTAAAATGAACAACTGCATGACTGGAGGGAACATGTTGATCAAAGATAAATAAAAATAACATTTATACTATTGTCAATACTTACTTAAGCTCCTGAGAGTTAGCAGCCATAAGGGATTTTAATGTCTTGTCAGCTAATGGGCACCCAGAAACACTGAAAAAAACCCAATGCAAAATGTTTTACTAAAATATAATTTATTTCTTTTTTTTTTCTTTTTTTCTTTTTTTTTTTTTTTTAAAGCAGCAACCTCCAGATAATCTAAGACTTAAAATGGGAAAAAGGGGATCCTCAAGTATTTGCTCTTGGCAAAGGAGGAGCAGCCAGTATCAGGCTGTAGTTCTTAAATGACTGGAAAGATGTATGGCCAGAGGTTTCTAAAGCCCCTGTAAAGCTCTGCATGGGGAGGCAGTGGTACACAGAGTCCTTCCTTTCTGTTGCCTACATAAAGGGCAGGTAGAACATCTGGTCCACATGGCTGGAAAAAGGCAGAAACTGCTCTCCTGCAAGAGGAAGGGCAGGAAATTATTGTTTCAACCCCCTGGTTGATAGTAGGCTCTTCTGAGGAAAACAATTATCATCCTCAGACTGTATTAGCAGATCTATGAATTTCAAGGCCATTCATAGAGATATCTGCAGAAATCTCTTTTAAAATCTCATGGTCTAGCATCTGGGCCCAGAACTTCACAAAATGCAGCAGAAGCAGGAAAAACGGCCACATTTCTGTATGGATAATTTTATGGAAATTACTTTTGAACATTTAGCTGTGGTTGGTATAAAAATGTTCAGAGATGGCAACAGTTAAAGGTAGCTCTATTTCCTGCTGTAGGTCTCCTGCCGTGTCTTACCTGCGGTGTGAGGCATAGTTTCCTGTTACATGACCGCTACCGTCACATCCCGGAGTTGGACAGCTACGTAAAGAAGATGCAATGAGAAACTAGAGTATGTGTAATACTCCACATAGCTCACCCCACCCTGCACTGAATTACATAACGACACTTAGGGCAATCCCATTCATCATTACACATCTCAACATGACCATGATACCACAGAAAACTAGCAAAACTTACATGATGCTTTCAGTTTCCAATTATTACTTGAAGCACAGAAGGAAAAAAGTTTTCCTATTTCTACCATGCAAATTAGTCAGACACTTTTTTTTTTTTTTTTTAATCCATGTAATGTGAAATCACCATGCTTTGGTAGATTTTTTTGGTTATGACTTGGGTTCTTTAGGACAGTTTCATTACTGGTACCATATTTTGACAGCAATTCATAAACTTTAGAGCTGAAGTTTCTGATCTAACCTCCTGTAGGCCAGAGAACAGTTATATCCAAAATAATTCCCTCGACTTCTGACTAAAATAAGGCACCTTCTTTAGAAACACATCCAATCTTTATCTGCTGACATAAGTGAGAAATTAGGTGTTACGGTTGCTTGCAGAACAGAACGCATGTCAAGCTCACACCGCTGCAGTTCAGAATGAACACAAAAGTTTCCCAAGGTGCTTCTCAGCTGAACTGAGAAGTGATATGAAGGTGGTGTACATTTAGAAGAACAGATACATTCATTTCTGCCAAGACCTGGAGGCATGTTTGATCTGGAGGAGAAGGTATAGCTTTTGGTTTTCCTCAACCCTTCTTTGGTCATAGGACTGAGCTCATTTGTCAAATTGGGATGCAGTCCTCTGGAAGAGGGCAAAGATATCAAGAAGTGCAAAACTTGTGCATGAAGGGGGAGGGAGAGGTGAATTAGAGTGTACCTTTCTATAGTATTTTAAAACACTCTAACACCAACCCTGCAGAGTCACCTTATAAAGGGCTGCACCTTCTTTCACTGGGCACGTGGATGAGAAGGGCAAGCAGAAGCTGTACAAAAGCTTTTAAGTAAGATACCCCATACTCATTACTGTGGAGCACCAGCTAAATGAGATTGTCACCTGGCTATTTTCTCTGAGCTGGCAGAGTGCTAGGAACTGTTTCAAATCTGTAAAGAAGCCTTAGGAAGACATCAACCTCGTTTTCACAGCCCTGTTCAACCTGAGCAATGCAGTTATGGGCAAAAGTATTAACATGGAAAAATCAAAAGCACATGACAGGAGGTGGTATTTATAAATTAGTTCCCTGCAACTGAACTAACAATGTCAGAAAAATTTTTCTCTGCGAGTGCTTATGTCATTTTAAAAACTTCCTCATGATGGAGCCACCTGTACTGAATTGTTCTGTGCTCAATGGGATCACAGAAATGCAGTCTGACCCCTATATTACCTATAGATTCCTCTGATAAATTAAAAATATTTCTTCTTTAATTTTCTAGACAGATACATTTTAGAAATCTGTTTCTACTCACTATTTGAAAATAATACATTCAAACCACTGTAAGCTGATCATTGCCCTACTAAATACTCTGGGTATTATTATTTAGGAGACCACAAAAATATTTTACAGACATCTCCAAACAGGTCAATATCACAAAGGAATAAATATGACAAAAGAAAAGCCATTAGTCTTCAGCAAATAAACTCTCAGTGATTTTTGTATGCATCTGTTTTAGAAGAGGCAAAACAAACCTGACCTGTGGCAATTTAGGTCATGAACTACAAGTGGAGAGATAATGTGGTGAGGAGGCAACATGCAGACTGCACGGCACGAGGGGAAAGAATCACTCTTCACAGCAGCTTGCCCCAGGGAAATGGAATTTCTAGAGACAGAGGCGGATCTAACGGATTCAGTGCCACTGAGTCTGGGGAGCAGGACACAAGGCGACGGGATGCGACTCATTTATTTATGGGTGATTCTGCAGCGGTACGTTAGGGGTTATCATCACTAAGCGGTACAGAGTGCACTTGTCTAGAGAGACCTACTCGGGGTTGGGACAGAAAGAACAGTGCTATAAATGATTGCTAAGTCCTAGCTGACTATGACAGTGAAAACAGTCTATTGATGTCAAAATGATGTTGACGTGAATCCAAAGGGGTTTTGGGAGGAGCCTAGATGAGATTTTAAAAAGTGACTAGTGTTATGAGCTGGTTGTGACTATTTTACTGAAATTATTCTAAACTGAAACAATCTGTTGCTTGTAGAGAGAGTTAATGGAATTACCCAGTTTTCTTTGCAGTTTTAGATAGCAAAGTTTTGGAGCTTAAGACAGAGCAAGTGAGTCTCTGTACTTGGGAAAAGAGAGTATTAGGCTCTTCTCCCAGGGTGTGAATTTGTGCATCCACTTTTTCTCAGCAGGACAGAATAACTAACTCGGCTTTAAAGGAAGCAGATGAAGGACTTAAACACAGATTTCATACAGGCTGGAAAACCTTGGGGCAGCTCCTGTCCTGTGTTTTTTCTTTTTACGAACTTTGCATGTTTCCTATCTGAGAAATCCCCCAGCACTTCTCTGCAAGCTCTCAGCGGTGGATCTGTAATGATGACTGTCCAAATACAGTTTATTTAACTAGGTGAGCATTAGCACAGCCAATCTGTAGCACGCTACGAAGCTGTGTGTTTTGTAGAAGGGCTGTTGCCCATTTCTTACCTGGCTGTTTGGGGAGTAAGGAGTGATACCCAGCATTAGTCATGAATCTGTCCAGCCCCTGGGTCAACCCTGGCTGATCTCAGCTCCAAACCTCATGTCTAGGCAGTTGCATACCCACAACAGGGAACTAACTACCTGCAGGTCTCTCTGCTTGGTTCCTACAAATCTACTCCAAACCAGCACTCAGAATAATGACACAGGCAGTCTTTAGCGGAGGAGAACGTGGCATTTTTTGTGACTCACGTGATGAGTTCCTTTTTGAGATCTCTTGAATGGATCTTAGGTTTAGGACTTGGTATGGAGACATCTCCTGGATACTTCTTTTCCTCCATGTTTTCTGGAGAGCTCACTGGATCTTTCTGAAATATTAGAGGAGAATGTGACAAAAGGTTTCTCTCTTCAAGGCCTCCCATATATTCAACAAATAGCTTGCTGTGGCAAGAAGAGAACCTCTTGGAAAACAAACAAACAAACAAAGTCTTAAGAAACAATAGAGAGAGATGAAGAAAGTTTAATACATCATAATATCAGGCTCTCATCTCTCGACTTAAAAAATGTGGAACTGTGTATTTGTGAATCAGGTTTCGATTTATAAAATGGTGATAAATGCCAAAGAAAAGTACACAGAGAAAATAAAAGCAGTTGTTGAATATACAGAGCCAAACAAGATTTCAGTAATTATGTTTTTGTTTTTTTTTCTGTGCAAGTACATCACTGAGTTTTGTATCCAGTTAAAAGGAGTACCATTGTACTGTGAATTACAAAATTGTAATAATAAATTAAGAAAACTTATTACATATAACAGATGCAAATGCAAAGCTTTTCAGGTCTGTAGAACGGAATGACTTGTTATCCAAAGAGCAGATTCTTCTTAAAATAAAAATCCCAAGAACCAAATAGCTTTGAAATTTTCCTAATAGCAGGCTGCTAACAGTAGTTCTTGATTTCTACTATTTGCAGATTAAAACCATCACTGCTGCAGTGCCGTTTGATAGACGGTGTGGACCATGTGTATTCATTCCCATGGGAAGACATTTTGGAAATCTGGAGTCCTGAAAGGAAATGACATTTTTGTTTTCTGAAAAATCTTTGATCACTTCAAAATAGCTTGATTTATACCCTTTTGAGAATTAATGACTTCAATTATTATTATTCAACAATAATAATTATTAATATTCAATTATTATATGCAGGATAAGCATTTCCTTTCTGGAGGGATGCTCTGTGGATATTCTATTGTTCAAGAAATCTCCAAACCCTGTAGCATCAATTATCAAATCTCTATGAATCCCTTCTGGGACTCCACGTTGGTTTTGTGACTCTGTTCCAATACTCAGGTAGGTATTGCCCAGAGATTACCGTCCATAGGAGCAGAAAATGCTGCCTGTGGTTGAGGGGAGAAGCTCCTGCTAAACTCACAGGGCTGGTACCATCGATGCTCTGGGCAAACGTGCCAGGACAGAGGGGCAGGGATGGCTGCAGAGCTGTTAACACAGAGCAGAGGGCTGAGAAGAATCTGGACTGAAAATGGAGATTCTGCCTAACGGGACTTGTAAGCTCTGCGGGGGTGTTTCTTCTGATAAAGCTTCCATATGGTCCTCAATTCTGGCAGCTCATCACTGCCTGTTTGGAGACTAGATCCTTGATATGACTTCCTTCTGCTTTCTGGTACTGGCTACCTGCTGCCTACTGCAACTCACACTACACTTACATATAGAAACCATGCCATGTTATTGCTACATCAATTACTACTGGTTTTTGCAACCACATTTGTGGGGTTAGTTTGTTTGGGAATAATCTCATCTGCTACAAACATAGAAAGCAAAAATACATATATTCAGGTTTTCTAAACACTCATAGTAATTATCGAGTAATTATTTCAAATGAAAAAATCAAAAACTCTGATATATTTCAGGCTTTTAGACTTTTATTTCTAAAGGAAAACTTCAGGTAGGGAGTAATAGACAAAATTAAAACCAGTGCTAGGTATTGTTAAAATGTTAATGCAGGAATAACAAATAGTTGAAAGTCCTCCAAGCGTGAAACTAAAATGCTAAAATCCAAAAGTGGAAAAATGAGTGCCAGCTTTGTTTAAGATTCAAGAAACCTCAAAGACTGTTTTCCAACACTGAGTTAAATCCTGGTTCTGGCGGCATATGAGGGTGGTTTTGCCACTGCAATCTGCAGGATGGGGATTCTAGCTCCTGACTCTCTGTCCGCAGGTTCTCCCCTGCTTTTCTTATGTACACATAAGGGCAAAGTCGTACAGGGATCATCCCCAGCGTAAGCCTCTGTAAAAGCAACAAGCTCCCAAAAGAAGCAACGAAATTGTGAACTGTCTGTTGCCACCTGCAAGGGGTCAAATGTCAAAATAACTCTGAAAAACACAGGTGAGAATGTAATGGGGGTTGAAGAAGGCTGGCTTATGGGTTTTCTCTCTATCAGCTAACTGATAGGCTACATCTGTATCACTGAACTGAGGACCAATGCGGTGTTTCTAAAATTTTAGTGCACGCCTTGACTGGATCCTAAATGTGTCAAGACCAGGCACACATCAGCCTCCTCCACTTCTTGTCAAAGATTCAACTGAGAGGAGCCTGGAGTAGCCTGGTCTTTCCTGGTGGTGAAAAGACGACCCTGGCACCCCACTGGGATCCTGAGCTCAGGATGCACCTCCATCAAACAAGAGTAGCTGTAACCGTTTGTGCTGCTGTGTTTATTAATATTTTAATATATAGAGCTTGTGTTCTTTATCTAAAATGACACGTATTTCTTGATGTTTTGCTGATGATGGACCAGAAGCTTGTGTACGTGAGTTATTCATCATGTCACTGTCTGATACTTGCTGCACAGGGAGGACTGATTGAGAATTATGTATATCAAGGCTTGACAAAGTACTATAGTATTGCAGGTCACAGCTTTGTTTAATAATGTTTCACGGAATGGTTTAACAAAAATAAGATTGTGAGATGAAGGTTGACGTGTGATCATGATCTACAGTCACCAGCATAACTGACACCTAGATGGTTTAGAATTGAAGTATTTTCGTTTTATATCTTTGAAATTACTTTTTTTTTTCAAATCTTAATGGTGAATTTCCTGAATTGACTTTTTAAGTTTTGTAATTTATTTAAAACAAAGGGAAGGCAGGCATACAAATACCAAACCTCTGCCTTTCTAGGACCTTACATCAGCAATGTGGCCCAAAGGGGCTGTGTCTGTCTGAAACGAGCACATCAGACCAAAAGAACAAATATTTTTTTGTTCTTTCACACTTAGGACTGAGAGGAGAGCATCATGCCTTGGCTTGTGTGCTTTTCCAGAAATTCAGCTTTAGAGAGAGATATAAACCTTTGGGAAAACACCTTTAGTGCCTCCCACTTTTTGGTCTGTTAGGTGACGATCACCACAGCTAGTCAAGTCCAACCATACATATAATTTCTCCTTTCCCATTTGGATGGATTTATAATTAAATGCTATTAAAATTCTGAAGAATTCCAGACTAAAAGGAAAATCAGAACCAGCCCAATCAGTCCAAACACTACTATTTTCTGCAAAGAGCATGTGTGTATTCACGCATGCACACTACAGAAAGAAAGCAAGTAATGAAACTCCATTAATGTACAGATGGAACTTTATATTGATTTCAGCAAAGACCAGAACATAATGGTAACATGAATAACAGATAATAGCATCTGGCACTTTTAACATTTTTAAGCCCTGAAATCTTTGGAGAACTGACAGTTGAACTAACTGACAGCTCTAGTTATTTCTCAGTGCTTTCCTTTTGGAGAGATTTTGAGCTTTTTCCAAGTTCGGATTTTTTTTTTTTTTTAAGGGGCATCTGGACAGGCTATTTCACTGAGAGAGAGAGCGACAATATTTTCTGGAAATTACCACCAAAATTAAGCAACTGTTGTGCATATGAACTAGATAACAATGAATTAGAAATAGATATAATCAGTCATTTTCTTTGTATCAGGATAACTGCCAGTCTTCGATTTGCAAAACAGAGCCTCTGGCCCTGAGATCGCTGGACACATCAACACCCCCCAGGATGACAAAAGCCCACAGCAGAGGTCTGGGGTGAGACCCTCGGGTAGGGACAGACTGCACAGTGTCAAAACACCAAGCGCAAGGGGCAAGAGTGCCTTTGCACAGACCTTTATGTCTGGTCAGTAGATTTACTCCTGTCCATGTCTTATTTAAGTGCCAGGTTTGATATTTGAACAAAATATAATTCTGTAATTAATATAAATATCAAATTTTATTATTTAATATAAAGAAACAAAGAGGGAGGAAATTTATTTGAAGCTGAATGAAAACTCCAAATTGGGACATCTTTTATTCTGTTTCAGAAAACTCAGACTTGTCTCTGTTAATTACCAAGATTTTGTTAAAGGCTAATTAGCCTCTAATGGTCTCTTTCTGATTTAAGAAATATGCAAGCAATCCATAATCTGACAGCCAGGCTCAAGAGAAAAAAAAATAAAGTCAAACTTGTCAGCAAAACTGAAGAATAGGAAAGAAAGACAAAGAAGGGAGAGTGGACTGCCATGTTGCCAAGATAGGATAAATAGACATAAAGAGAAAAAAAGAAACAAAACCAAAATCAAGACAATTATCAGATTGGAAGTGGCAGTTTAAAAGATTAGCCATAGAAGTCGTGAAGTTACTAAATCAAAATATTTTCTGAAATTTTATTTGCTCATCTTTGTTTCTGCAACTGCATTTTCAAATTTGGGCTTTTACATTTCCTAAAAAAATATTGCAGGCAAGATTCTAAGAATGTGTTTAAATGCTTAGATAATGGATTATCTAGAATTATAAAGAGGTGGTGTGGAAAAGTCACTTTTTGTTTCAGCATGAAAAAAAACTACCTTGCTTTGGTTTTGTTTGTGTTTCTCCCCCCCCGCCCCGAGTGATCCGTAAGTTATTTAGATGATTGTGCTACAGGACTGAGCCATTAGGAAAAAAATTGAAAAAGCAATCTGTAATGGTGGATACCTTTGATTTCCTTATCTTAGAGACTTCTAGGCATCCACAGGTAGGCTCTGAGAGCAAGATTTTTCCAAGTGAGTAGCGATTTTTTATGCCGCATCTAAGAGAGGATTCAAGCCAGCTCAACGTTCACAAACCTCTACCTGTGGAAATTGATTTGCTTTAAACTGCATTAAACTGGTCATCCCAAAGGCCATCAGATGGCCACGCATCCAAGGGAAACAGTCACTCAGAAACTGAAAAGATACCTCTTTTTCTTCTTCTCTCCTGCCGTGGGTCTTGCTGTAGTTGATTGGTGTATCCCAGCCTTCCTGTTCACAAAGGGCCTGGTAGAAGGCTGCATTTACCAGGATGCTGCTTCTTTTGAAAGGAGAAGAGGAAGGAGTGGGAAGTGCTGTGCTGGAAGAAGTGAGAGGCATAACTTTGTCTTGGCTTCGGTTCTTTTTCATGCTCAAATCCAGAGTGCCATTTTCATCCACTTCTATCTCAGCTCCCTGACATGCAACAGGAAAGAGAGACGTGTTTAGACGTGGACATGGTGAGGCTGCAACATAACCATGTGGTGCTTTTAAAGGATAAATATAAATGCACGCTTTTATTTAAATTTATCTGAATCTAAAACCAGCTTTTCGATTTATTCCAGTTAATGTCCAACTCTTAGGCAGACTTAAGAGTAGCTTCAGTAATGGTATCCCTGCATCTCAGCTTAAACATAGTAAGTAGACTTTAAATAAGATGCTTCTAAACCGTAACCTATACACCCTAAATCTAGTTTTATTTAAAAAAAGTTTAGCTTTAAATCTTCTTGATCTTTTCACTCTTACAGAGAACTATGACCCCAATTCACAGTTAAAAGCATTAATGCGTTGTTTAGGTCATCAACAGCATTACTATAACATAGCCTCCCTTCCCCCCACGCCCCAGAAACATCACAACATCTGCATCATGGGGGACAGAAGGAGGGGGGAAGAAATATGCCTCAAAGTAGCACAGTAGGAGACATTTTCACTAGGGTTTTGTACATCACTCAACAGAACATACCGCCTTAATCATAGTTCGACTAGACCTGCACTGAGACCACTAAACTGAGAGCCACTGGAGGATCTTCAGGACCTTCTCCCTGATGGAGACCTTCATCAAGAGTTAGCAAAGCCTTTGCTACCTGGGAAGTACAGCAAAGAGCAGACTCTGGTTATAGGAATGTGTGCAGTTTGTGGAGAGAACAAGGGAAGGAAAGCTCACTGTTCTGTCTTACCCTGTCTGACTGCAGAAAAAGAGGACAAACTCTTCTTCTTGGAAATGATGAAAAGCTCCTGAAAGTGCAACTTAGTAATGGAAGCAACCAAAAACTTCCCTTCATTCTCACTACGCAACACTGCATAATGACGTGTCATGTATATAGAGATACATACAAGGTTAGTCCTTGCTAATGCCAACAATGACCAGAGTCAAGTAGAGGAAGAGGTGAAAGAGGTGGCTTCAGGAGGAGCACTTGGTAGTCTAGTTCTGTGTGTTGCCCTGGATAAGGTGGAAAACCTTCAAAGACTATAGAAATAACTAACAACATCATAGATCTATATGGGCATGTAAAATGCTGTAATTAACACTGCTCTGTGTCTTCCTGTTATTGTCATCGCTACTATTTTTGATTTGCATCACCACAAAGCGTGGATACCACTGGGGAATTTGGAGCTAGATCTGTTTGGTACTGTATAACTGTAGGAGACAGTCGTATAGACCCAGACTGAGACTTCCTACCTTCAGTAACATAAAAATAAACCCATAGAGTAAGTGAATCACCTAGACACTCTGTTGTAAATGCAAAAGAGATGGGTATGTCCAGGGGGTAAGTTTTTCTGTCTTTCTTAGACCTCTTCCTTAGGAAGAGATGAGACTGGCAGAAAGAGTCCCTTTCTCTTTCTTCCCTTTAACTGTTGGTGGACCTTGATAATTAGTCAACCATTTAATGGTCAAAGATATGGCAGTGAAACTTGTCCTTGCCTGAGGATCTTAAAACCAGTTGTGGTGAAACAGGAAATTCTTCCCCTGTGCTGAGAGTGGGACATGGCCACCCCGATTGAACCGAAGGCACAGGCTTCCTTCATGCAGCCTGCTCTTCTACCACTGCCAATGGTGATTCATTCAAAAGTAAAATGCATCTCATGAAATTTTTTTAATCAGAAGGAAAATGTTGGTAGAAGATGAAAAATTAAGGCCCAGCAATCTCTCCTCACTCGGGCATCCTGACTGCATGTTGTACCCATGCCTCTAAGACAGATGCCCACCTAGACTGAAGCACTACCAAGCCATCTGCTAGTCCCTGGTTCAGAAATCCAGGCACCTCTTACGTTTGCTTCTCCTGCATAGCAAAGTTCGCATTTTCAATCATACAGCTTAAAGAGAGAGATGTTTTATTATATTTATGGGAAGTAAATACACTTCTAATATGTTCATACTAAGACGCTTTGGTTATATCTTTCTGCCCCTTTTTAGTAAATAGTTTAATCTCCTGTGATAGTTTTAAGCCCTGAATTTGACAGTGCAGCTTATCCTGGATAATAACTTAGTAACCACAACATCTTATGCCATCTGTATAATATCAAATACATTTTTATACCAGCATTAATAAACCTTAGTTACAAAAATCCAAGATATTAACTATATCAGTGCCAAGCACACACTCCAGGATCTGACAATATAGCACTGCCATGATCGCCCCAGTGTTTTTTGGCTTCATAGCTGATATGTAACTATAGCAATGAAACAGAGCTACAGTAATCAAATTTAATGGCCAATGTAAAGTAAAATGCTAAATGTTGTAGTTGCTGACATTTTTCGTAATAAAAAAAAACTTGGGTTAAGTCTGCACAACAAACATTCACATAAAATTCCAGACCTCTGTGACAGATGGCTTAGGAAAGGAAGCCATGTGACTGGGCTGCAGTAGTTTTATAGTGCAAAACCCATAAATAGTGCAGATTCTCTGTCACTGACAAAATATCAACTACTCAGAAGGCAACAGTGACAACAAAAAGGACCAAAATCAGTCGAGCTCCTCTCCTCGATGAAACTGTACACAGAAAAATATCTCTCTTAGATACCATTAACTGCAACTGGGAGCTCTGGCTAATAAGCAGAACATTTACTAACATGAATATTTAAAGCTTCCTCAGTACTTCCCTGAAATTCCCGTAGAAGTTGGGTTGTCCAGCATGCACTTAATTCTGCTCAGGGAAGGCTGGGTTGTGTGTTTGTGAAGTAGCGTACAGATGGAGTTTAAGTGAGCTCACAGATGCACACAACAATTAAATATAGTCACGGAAAAAATATCCCCTTTTGCCCATCACAGGATGGATCACAGGTCTACAGCATGGCTTTTTGTTCAGAATGGTAGAAAAGAGCTATCACTTTGCTGCCTTCGTAGCAAACTCCAAATGGCAGAGCAAAAAGAGAGAATAGTCAGAGATACTGCTCCAGTTTTCATTCCTACTCACATCCCACCCTCCTCTCAATATGTGTCCTTTGCTTGTTTTACCACGTTTATTTTTACATTAATTTTAAAATTGAACTAAAAAAGATGAAAATGGCAAATGGGAAAAAAAAATTGCTAGAGCACTGCTGTGACACGCTGACAGAAAATGGCACTTACTATGCTCAGCTCAGACTTGTAAAGGCTGTGTTCTCCTCAGTGAAGGCGAGATCTTACTACTGTTGATTCTAGAGCATGTATGAACAGGACTACACGACATATGTAAAATACAGCTACCAAAACAATGTAAACTGTTCTGATTCTTCCTTGAATATATAAGCAAAATAAAGATGCAAATGTATCTTATTATTTCTTAACCTATATTACCTTGCAGCTGTGTAAATATTTGGAGCCTGATTTTGATCTTATTTACATTTACATTTGCATTTACTAGGAAAAAATCCACTAAAGCAATGAAGACTAATAAGACTGTGAGGAAATACACAGAGTAATTAAATGCAAGTTACTCCTTATCTATCAGTGACAGTGTAATCACCTCCACAGGTTTTACAGCTGTAAAAAGGATTCCAGAATAAAAAACGAGAGAAAAATCACTGAAGATTATTCTCTTTATTCAGGGATCTGTTCAGTGAAAAGATAAGGTACAAGTCGTACTCCACTATGAATATCTATCTAAAATGAAGTCTAATATAAAAAGGTAAACAAATAATGGGCTCTGTCCTCTTCAAGTGCTTTGTACTTTAAAGATTTTTCAGCCTCCTTTATTTTATGACATAAATATTACAGAATATTTTCTAGTCCATTATTAAGTCTTGTCCTTAGAACTGAACTACATCAGCTAGGTCAGCAAAGGCTGTTGTCTTTGGTGATAAATTCCTCCTGCATTTTTTCATAGGCTTTTGGTCCATCTGATCGCTCACAACATTTAATACTCTGCAGTGTGTCTCCAGTAACGATTACAAGTTAAGCTTTATCTCATAGCTGGATCAGAAAGAGTGAATTATTGTGTCTGCATGAATCTTATTTCAAACCTGTGACCTTAGGGAGATTGCATCGTTACATATATAAGGAGTTTTATGTATTCCTTAGTTGTCCTCATCCATACAACTTAGTGCTAAGTCCAAAGAACCAACATTATCAACAATTTTGCATTCCCACAAGCAGATCAGCCTAGTTTGGAAAGCTCAAAAGATCTCTTTGGTTCTGGTATTGAGAGTAACTCTGAAGCTAGTATCTTGCCATGTGTATGAATACTATTCTTAATGCAACTCCACCAAAAAAGGACAATCTTTTCTATTTCCAGCCAATAAAAATACATACACATCAATTCTTCAGACTTAGATTTAAGTCATTGAGTGCTTCTGCAGCAAATTACAATAATGATGTGGGTCAACACAGGAAAACTTGTAACTGCCCAGCAACATCTGAGACAAAACTGAAGTCACAATTTCAGCCCAGAGCAATTCATAAATTACAAAAAGCTAGCCAAGAGTGCACTCAAGGAGGAATATGCACAGCAGTGTAACGGGATAGTACCTAGTGATACTCTTGGCTGATTTTTCACGCTGTATTTAGGCTTTAAGATATTTGTAGTAAAGGACTGCCTGACAAACATCCCGAGTACTAACTACATCGTTGAAATAATTGATGTAATTATCACCATCATCAATATGCAAGAATGGAGAGATGACTTAATTTTGTTCAAAACTAGAATTTGAACTTTAAACATTTTTAGCAAGTGTAATTTTTTTGTTTTCTTTCAAGGCATAGCGCACATATGCCGTTTTGTCTAAACAGGTGGGAAAAACACCAAAACAGTAAAAAAAATTTTTGGCAAGCAGTAGCGATGAGGATACAGACAAACTGTATTGTTTGCAGCTACCTCTGTGAAACATGAATGTGGTGAGGGCTGTAAACAGGGAAGATCCCTCTATATTAAGATGATGTAGACTCTTGCACTATGCTAGAAGCTACAGGCTAAGCCTTCTAGGGGAGTTCTGTTGACTTCAATGGGTCAATGTAACATTAATGTGGTATTATTTATTTTTGAAAACAGTATCATCAAGGTATCTGATGATCTTAGTATTTTGTATGCAGCTGATACATAATTCATTGAGAAAGCTTAGGATCCATTTTACTGCTCATTTGTGAATAAATTTATTCTTTAAACTGCTTACTTTATAAATTCATAATTTTAATCTTGAGATTTTAACAGATCACCTTTGTACATTAAATCTCTTTGGAAGTTTTGCTTACCAATGGTACTAATTAATGAGTAATCTGATTTCTCTTGCTACCCTTCTCTTTCTTTTTTTGGCTTAGACTCTCCCTTTTGAACTGATCTGTAGAGAATGTGAGATATATATCTGAAAAATCCATTAAATTAATGAAATATGGAATTGTGCTGTTAAAAACATTTCATGTAAGTGTTATCTATAGTCACATAAAAATTATGAAAACTTAACTATTACTAAAAAACGGACAACACCCTGGAGGTCAAGAAATAAAATCTGAGAGACAGAAAGAAAAAAAAAATACTTCAGGAATCCACTTGTGCTAAAAAATGTTTTGGTATTTTCCCCACCTGTTTAAGCAAGGTGACATATGCATGCCTTCTTGAGAGAATACAAGAACATGACACTTGCTTGAAATGTTTGAAGTTCCAGCTCTACTTTTAAAACTTAGAAACACAATATTTTTACAGCTCTGAGAATGTTTAACTTGCAAAGGATTTCCAGCAAGCCCAGGAAATCCTCTGCAGTCCCACATGTCCTTGCTCTACCACCACACCGCCTCCCATCTGCAAAGGGTGGTGGCTTGGATTGCTGAGATGCTGCCCGATGCTCATACCAGAGCAAATCTCTTTCACAAGTCAGAAGCTTTAATCTGCTAAAGTATGGACAATGCTCATGGAGTTTTTTAGGCAAAGGAACAAAGGAATGTGGCAAGAGCGAGGGCTGAGAGGTTCAGCTGACCCTATGGGGCTCTGAGTCCAAACACTGATAAAGTCTCAAGAGATGTTTTTTGTAATCTAAAAAAATTGTAAGATATTCTATCAGTTAAACATTTACCTTTGTGGCCAACACCAGCCACAAAACAATTCAGAAACATTGATAAATACATAGCAGCCTCTTTAAAAATAGCCTTATTTTTTGCTTTGTGTTTTAAAATAAGAAAGCACCTGGCAATTTATGTCCACATTTATTTTTTCTTTGAATCCTCTGTGATAAAAATCATAAATAGCCAAAACCCAATAAAACCAGGGTTTATGTGGTTTTGGCCACCAAGTCTGTTTGGGGCTTACTTGCCTGTGTTCTGGCCAGAAGCTAATTCTGATTCTTCTGTCAGATGTTTTGTAGCAGTATGCCCTCCAGAAAGTCTGGCAAAAGTGGAGGCAGGCAGATAGCAAGGTATGCAGGTGATTTTCTTTTAGGCTGGATTCCTGGCTGTGAAAAAGGAGTAAGCTATGTGCCCCAAGTGTCCCTCCATATCGTTACTATTATGTTCGCTTCCATTCAAACCTTCCCTGTGATTTGGCAACTGTGAAGCAGGTATGGAGGAGAAAAATCTTTGGGTTATGCCTGGTCCCTTTACTGCTCTTCTCTGGCAAGAAAGGTCTATTGCTGAGGTCAGCCAAAGGCTGCGGCAGCAATTTAATCCAGCCATTGGCGCCAGTTTCCATTTCCCTGTTAGAAGAAGTCTCTATCGAAGACCGGTGCAAAGAGCTTTTTGCAGCAGATATGAGATGGATCTGTCATCTGGGAAAGGTTCCGTGGGCAATTTTTGGGGCAGATAATATCTGAGTTACAGGGGATGCATGTGGACACACTAAAAAGTCTACCTCGTGGCATCTCCCAACATCCATTTCAAGATCCAAGACTTCACATGTAGAAATCAAAGGCAGCAAAGTAAGGGATACCACTCTGCAAAAGTGCCAGGCTTGGAATACCTAACGAGGTGTTGTGCTGGTGCTAAAATTAATGGTTCCACTCAAACAATAATAGCTAACCTCCTAGTGATAGTGATTGGAGGGCCAACAAAATTGTAGACCAGCAGCTGGGGAAGCCACCTCTAAGCAGACTGAGCCTGGTGCTACAATAGACAAGGTAGAGTGACACTGACTTGCAGAGAAACAGGTCACCTGTGTTTTGGAGCACACATCATGACTCAAAGTCCCCCAGCAGAAACACACCTGCTGCTCTGTGTTTTTGATAAATACACTCTCGAGTGATTTCTTCTCAAGTTCTTATAATGGCACCCTCTCATTTACACAGAGCTTTCAAAACTTTCATTGCAGTGGAGCGTGTGTGACTTTAATCCAAATAATAAACAACAGTGCTCCCTCAACCACGGTCATTAGAAGAAAATCTTGCCTATTTTCATCAGCAGTATAATACTATGTAATGGCACAGAAAATAAGGCTCGTAGTTCACGCAGTACCATTTGTAAATCATAAAGATCTGCGAGGAAATGCAGAGCAGAAACCAGAACATGAAAGCCACACAAACATCTACGATATTAGGCAGCTTTCCATTACGACAGACTTGCCCAAATTATCTGTCTCCAAACGCTGTGGGCCTGATTCTCCTCTCTTGCCAGGAGAAAGGAGAATTTTACCAAAGTCAGTTGTTATTTCCCTCCCCACACCTTGTCAAACTGTCATGAGCTCCAAACACAAGACACTCCATAGGTGTAGTTCTGTTCCATTGCTAGCAAAATGTCACCTTGATTAATCACCATTTTTATTATTATTATTTTTTTAATCAGCCTCCAAAATGATCGCTTATGGCAGACTTCAGAGGGAGGAACATTCCCTCTTTAAACAGATCTAACTCGTTATCCACCACAGATTGTTGTTGGATTTCAGATATCCTTCTTTTTTCCTCCCACAAAACTTCCCCCTTGCATTTAGGGCTCAGTTACGAAAAGAGTAACAACACAATTCCTGCTATTGATTTATTTTTATCAGAACTGGTCACTGATTTTTTTCTCTGTCTCTCTTCAAAAGAGCATGCAAACAGAAGCCTCCTTTTGGGGGATTTAATGCAGTCACTAACATGAAAGACAGTTTATTCGCACAGTTCAGTAGCTAGCACACCCTCCAGGTTCTTGGACTACCCTACCTTGGCAGACAGACTCTGTGGTTTGTTGGAGAGGATCTCTGCTGCTTCCCTGCAGCGGGTGGAAAGGTTCAGGATAGCAGCAGCTGCTGCTATGTGGGTGTCTTCACTACATTGACCGTAGCTACAAGAGTTGGCATGGCAAGGGCTCTGTGTGTGGGCGCTAGCACTAGGCAGTCGATTAGAAAATTTCACTGGATTTGAAAAATGCTTTGCTGTTGAAGAGAGATTTGATTAGCAATTGCACATATGAGATTTTTTTTTCCCCCATTAAATAGTTTTGCTTCTCAGACTACAATTTCATACATTAAAATATTCAAATAATAAATTTAAAACAATTCATTTCCTATTGGCAGTAAGGGTTTGCTGTAAAAATGGCTTCAGAAACATGATAATTTAACTTTTCCCCGACAAATACACATCTTTCAGCAAGACATCTGAGACTCTTACTCAGATTTTACTCATTCTTTACTCAGGCATTGAAAACAATGATATCCAAAGAAAGACTGAACAAGCATTAGTGTGTTATCTGTCATGATCTGACAACACTGGTGAGCAGATGCAATTGTAAATATATCCTTATAAACTCTTCCTTTGGAGCTCTATTGTGTAAAAAAACAACGGTGACTTGTTCAGTCTTAGCTGAAACAACACTGCTTACCCTACTTAAATGAATAAGTCTGTTATTTAAATAGCTTTGCTTATGTGAGTAAGGAAAACAAGACCAGGCTCTTGAAGGAACCAGAGCAATCAGACAAGAACATTACCTGTTAGGAATATTCAGTCCTGATTTCATGGAAATTTTTAGAAATTTTAGTACCTTTTAATCGATTTTTTAAAAATGAAAATGCACATTCAGAATAAAACTCATCTTGGCTTGCTGTCTTATGCTGGCTATTGTTTGGAATAATGCACAAATGTATTAGGCACAAAGGGGTCAGCTGAGAATGAAAAACGAAGAGGTGAACAGAAAAGCACTTTCACAGGCAAAAGGAGTGTGTGTGGTTCTGTTTTCTGCTCCATCAGCACCACATACTCTAAAACAGGTAGAAAGAACTCTGCTCTCTATTCTGGATTTTGGAGCTTGAGTTGCAGGGAAAACGCAGCACCATGATCTCAACTCTTAGGAAGCAATAATCACTTCTTTTGTCTGTAGCTCTCACAGTGTCCTACAAAGAGAAACTAAGCAAAATCCAGTTCCTCAACCTACACCCAGACACATGAAGAACATTTCTGCACATGGCCATCTGCTCACTCCATAAAGGTCTGAGCCCCAAGGCTCTGGATCCCTTTGGATGTGGAGCTGTGGCTGAGTGCATTTTAATGCTAAGACCTCCACAAGCCATTGAAGAACTTATCTTTCCTCAAACTTGGGATGCTCTCGGTGTTTGTTTGTATGCACTGACTGTAGCTGTGTGCCATATTCAGTTTTTTCCAAATACTGGAGGCACCTCAGCAGAGCAATACATAAAAGCCTCATGAGTCAGCTCTCCCTTCTTCCAGAGCAAATGAAAAAGGATTTAACTACTCTGCTGTAAACTGCAGCACAAGCAGGAAGGTCTACATTTTTTAGCAGTTGGTACAGCTAACTTCAAATTATACTTAAAGAGCAAAAAAGTGCATTTCCCACTCTACACCCTAAGAGGTAAAAAAAGCACAAGCTTTGAAGGTGCATATTTTGGTAACAAATCAGGTTTATAAGTGCAGAATCCACAGAGAGCTGATGATGGGCTTTTGGTTAGCTACGTATTTACGCAGAACGCTGAACTAATCATTACATGATCAGCTTCTTATTGCCAGCTTTTGTATATCTGCGTAGTTAAAACACTCACCTGCTCTTTTACTTTTACCTTTCCATTAAAATAATAGCTGCACACTGCAATCTTGGCAAGAACAACAAGCTGTAAACTTCAGTCCTGATATACATTATACATAAATTACAGACGTATGGATTTGCATTTGTATAAAAACATTTTGATATTTTTTTTCCTTGAAATGAACCCATGAAATAGACATACATCTCTGCAAAGAGACAGCTAATAGGAAATATCCAATTTTACAAACAATATTGGAAAATCTGCCACCCAAGAAGCTGGCAATGCACATATTTGCTTTCATTTGAACAAAGCTATTTTCGAGGCCAGATAAATATCTATTTTTCATTTGCAATTGTAAATGGGGTGCTTATATATATATATATATACACAAACACATTGGTACCTACAAACATATATGTATGTGTGTGTACTGAGACACATACACAAATAAATACACAAATGTATAAATGCTATAAATACATAAAACATATACAATATTCTATAGTATTAGAAGTATATTATGTTGTATGTGTATATATGTAATTTTCTGCTTTTCTGTTCACCTTACTATGAATGTTTGCCTTTGTTGGGATAAGTGGGGTGCAATTTGTTCTCCTTTTTTGTTTTCCTTTACTAAATTTTTGTCATGAATAAAAGAAAAAAAACAACTAAAGAGCCTTTTTTTCACATTGTTTTGAATCCATTTTCTTCTGAACCCAAATATGGTGCAATGAAACCCTTTTTTTTTTTTTTTTCCTATTTGCCTTAAGGCAACAGGATCATTTATTTCTTTGAACGAAAGGGTATTTTGTAATGGTCAGTACAATGGCAGAATCTTGCTGGTTTCCCATGCAGACTGTAAAGATCATCTGCAGTAAATAATCAGTGCTCACACTGTGGTATCTCATTTGTACAGAGTAGTAGCTCAGCAAATCTGTAAGTGATGCAAGCAGGGGAATCTCGATAGCAATCTGGTGCATTGGATTTGTCTGCACTACAAATATCGTGGAGTACAGAAATATGAGAGATCAAAATGGATTCAATCCAGGCCTGGAAGTAAAGCATCTGAGGCACATGGTCATCTAGGAGGAATAATATCTATATGGATGCATCTACAAGGTGTCCAAAAAACCTTTTAAAACCCAATTTATATTTCTCTGTAATATAATTCATAATATCTTATGCAGACACATTCCATGGGACTTCTCATAGCAGCATCTTATCATGCAAGGATATCACAATTTAACCAAGGAGGAAAGTAACAGATAAGACATAAACCGTTCCTTTTCACTCCTCTTTTCCCCTGATAATTGCTTTCAAAATAAATGTCAAAAAAGTAAACCTTAGAGTGATTATATTTAGTGTTCTAACATTTATTTAGCAAACTGGTGATTATATTTAGCATTCTGGCCATAAGTGCTTAAAGATGCTTCCTACAGAGATTTTTTTGAATTCTACAAATCTGAAAGCAGAACAAGCAAAAAAAAAGTCATTGACATTTTGCCCATTTTCCGAGAGACAATGGAATGTTAAGCTTACATTCAAGGAATTGGGGTGGCTTTCGTCCTTGTGCCACAGGTGCTACTATGCGTTTGCCAAAGACTTGTGCATCAAAGCTGGCATAATCAAATGGTACTTTCCCAAACTTCTCCTGTTCTTTCATCAGGGTGGCTCTGGAGGAGATGACTGGCTGTGAAGGTCTGTAATTGTACTGAGCTGCCTCAGGCTGCTTGGCTGAATTTGTCCTAGAGAGAGAGGAGAGAAAGAATGAATGAGAAAGACAAGAATATCTTTAAATAACTTTTTCTTGATAAATAGGGTGCAGTTGCATCTCAGTATCAGGAGGTATTCTGTTACCACATATAAATCTTACTGGTAGTTGTATACAAGAAATAAATAATGTAAATATGGTAGCTGACCTAGCAAAGAGTACTTTGACTTCATACAAGATCAAAGCTGTGGACATTAAAAAAATCTAGTATTCTCTAGTAACTCTGTGGACTATTTACAAAAAAAAGATGCTGATTTATGTCTAGATTACCACTGTAGCATGGTGCTTCCTTTATTTCTAAAAATTGTCTGGATTTTTGCTAGTCAAGGGACTTGAAGTTTTATGGATCACTATCTTTCTCACTTTACTGTGAACGAGTATGGTTTAAATATAATATAAGATGATCCTAAATAATTGCTTCTGTTATTTGGGAGGAAAGAATGATTTATAGGGTGTTATTCCATTTGGTTACTGTTCAGTAGCTACTTGTCTTTAGTCATTTCCTAAAGACTTTTCATATGTAGAGTTAAGGCACGTGCAGTTGGCAGACACATGGACATAATGTTCTGTAATGGCTCTGAAGGAACCATTAGAGCTGATCATGTCAATAATCCACAAATTAAAGTGTCCCCAAATAGACCTGAATATAATAGGTTGTAATGGTCATGGTGCCAATGATGTGCAAATTATGCACGTCTGTAGGGTCTGAATAAGTCTCAAACAAAATACAATTGCAATAAAAACGTTTCCTATTTTTGATGCCATTGTATAAAAAATAAATTAAACTAATTAAAGAAACTCAAAAAAATGAATTATTCATTGGTGGGGAAACAGACTGAGCAAAGTTCTCAACCCTTTCAGGTAACTGCAGTGCCAATACAACATGCTAATTGGGATCACTGGAAGATTTCTCTGAAAATAATCACAAAATAAATGAGGACTGTGCTTCTAAAAGTGCAGTAAGGTCAAAAAGATTTTTTTAATCAAGTTTCGGTGGCCAAGACATTGTAACAAAGGAAGAGTTCTTGAAAATTGTTTAAACAACTTCAGAAAAACAGAAATTTTGGTTTTTGGGAAAAATACATTTGAGAATCATTGATTAGGGTATTTGTGTTGAGGTAAGATGTAGCAGAACATATTCGATTGCTTTTCAAAAGATACATCTGTTGTCTTTAATGTCAGCCGCACGCACAAGAACCAGCAGAACTCTGCTTGTTCATTTTGAGATGCAGTCAAGTCATCCAGCTTTGCAGAGGTCCATCTTGAAAGACTGACTTACCTCTGTAGCTAAATCTGAAGTGGTTGAAAGACTCAAGGAGTGATCAACAGCGTTTGTGCAGAAATACTTCAGAGAGATTAGTCCGTGAGGGCTCCTACCTGTGAGTCTGATCATGGCACTGCCCAGCTTTCGGAGACTCGAGCTGGTTCTTTTCCTGGGACATTGCCAACTTTTCAGCTGCAGCAATTGGACAACCAGAAAGGCTGTTTAAAAGCAAAGTGAAGAAAAGAAAAAACAAGAAAAAAAACCCAACATTAAAATAAGATCTCAAGTAAAGGAAATGTGTGCTTTGGAACCCAATGACTTCAAAGTTCTCTGGTGCCCTTTGCATCTATAGGAGCTGCTGCTATTACAGCCCAGAGTCATCTGTTTCTCACCCTTCATGCAAAACTGTGAAATCTGCTTATTTGAGGTGATCTATCTGGAAACTGAATCACATAGGAGTTTTCCTCGGTTCAGATTTGATGTTTTGTGGATGACAAGTCACTAGTAAATTTTTTGACAAATTACACTTACTTTATCAGCTAAACCATGTGTATGAAACTCCTGCTGATTAAAAGGAAAGTGAATTTGGGAAAAAAAATCAGGTATGTGAGCAACTGTTACCAAAAAAACACATTTTGTCATTTCAAGTTGTGCTTCCATTTTGTCTTTTTAAGTTTTGTTTCCTTTTTTTTTTTTTTTTTTTTTTTTTTCTTTATTAGATAAGAACATATTTTCTTGTCCTATTCATGGGTTGCTTATGATACAGCTGATGTGCTGCAAAGATGACTGGGAATTTAAAACAGGAAACACAATAAAAAATATTAGCTGGTTCCTTAAATATTCCTGTTGATGGGCTTGTAATCTCTTTGGTAAAGACTGACTTTTTGTAGTAAAGATAATAACATAATATGCTAATCCTTGATTTTGGTGTGCCTGTACAATAATGAATCAATCAATCAATCAATCATCAGCAAAAAAAAAAAAAAAAGAAAATCCCTCAAAAAATCAGTTCAACAAAGAAAGTTGGCTTTGAAATTTTTCTGTCCAAAGTTTGATTTTAAGATTGAACTTTCATTTTTCCAGAAGCATTATCATGGAATATTTTGGCTCTCTGGCTTCCAGCAGAAAGCAGTATTGACAAGAGCTGTGCCTACAGCAGTGACTCGCTGGAAAGAGAGCACGTCAGCTCTCTGCCTCACCTGCAGCCCAGCTGTGATTCCCCAGCTGCCTGTCTGGAAGGTTTTTCTCAATTTTACTTTCTCCCTGCAGGCAGCAAGTTAAACAGACAAGAGTATTCCAAGCGGGAACATTACATTCCCGAGGTTTATAAATTGAGTTAGTTTTCACAGGGATTCTAAAGTATTTCACTTAAAATTTCCTGTTCTGCCAAAAAAAGAATGTGCCCTGATGGGGAGTTCCCGCCAAGGACTACCACGTATGTGGTTTCCGCTGGGTTTTCCAGTTCTATCAGAAATAGTGTATTTGTTCATTCTTACTCCTTTTACATGATGGTATTTCACTGTGAAGACTGTAATGAAGTCATAGTTTGAAATCTCATCTGTGAAAAACACTAGTGGAATTTGCCATCATCAGTGCTACAGCTATTTTTTATATAATGAAAATAAACACAATTAGTTGGTTATAAATAGTACAGGCTACCCTTGCAGTTCGTAGGCATTCTGCAGGGCAGTATGTAACATCTAATTCCAAGATGTGCTCATTAATTTACTCCCAAGTGCATGTTAGATTGTAAGCGGACAAGAAGTTTTGTGATCTACCTTCTGTGCGTATTGCGATTGCTGTTGACGTGTCCTCTTCCAGTGCATCCTGGGGTGGGGCACTTTAAAACATTTTCATGCATGGCAAGAACTAAACAGAAATAAGGAAAAAAAATGAGATAAAAACATACATCAATTAAAAATACATATATTAAAAAAATGAACATTTCTTCTTCAGACTCAGATTTTTAAGTCTGTCACATTTTGACCAGAGAAGAAAAGGAGAAGCAAAGGACCCACAGCACAGCAAGGCTGGAGCTTTCAGCATATGTAAGTTTATCCCTGTATTGGTGTAGTGTGGTTTCCCACATGCACATCATTGCTTCTGTGGACGTCAAAAGAACGTTGACACACACAGTAGAGGCAAAACGTAGCAAGGATGTTACATCATGGAGCCCTTTGCCCTCCGGTTGATACACCACTGACACAGTAGACTAGAAAAAGCATGTACATTTTTTATGCTCTTTGACGTGGATCATTTTTTACTAAGAGTGGGATGTATGTCTATGTAAACCAGAACATGTCTTTGTACGTCTGCTCATGACTTCAGTACTGCATTACCCCTTTGGGTGCACAGGGCTTCAAAAATGATGATTGTTCAGTCAACTGGTTTTGTTCTGTTGGGAACCAAATTGCCATTACAGGTAACTTGTTTGATTTTATTGCCCTTAGGACTGAACACATCTGATTGGGAATGTGATCATTAACAAGGTCTTGTTAATTTTGACTTTTTAGAAAGTTAATGTTGCCAAGGCCTTCCAAACGTAGCAGCCTGCTTAACTCAGCAGATGTTTCCATAAATACAGTTTAGTACCAGATTTAAAAAAAAAAAAAAAAAGGGAGACCTACAGTTAGGAACAAGATGCTGATAAAGCACAAGTATCCTTTTAATTTGTTGTTATGCACACCACCACAAAAAACAATCTGACTAAGTTGTTTAAACGAATAGTTTCACATTAGGTTTTGGCTTATTATGCAGCATCTCATTGCAGCACGTTGCAGGATTACCCACACACACACAAACCAATGTAATCAGATCGGCACAGTTAGAAGGAAGCAGGGAAATTCAGGCTAGACTGGGCACGAAAGGGTGAGCACGATGCAGCCCCGTGAGAGGGACGTGCTGTGGACCAGTGCTGGGATGTACGGATGGAATTAACCTTTCTGAGCTCAGTAGTAAGGGGGACACTGGAAACATCTCTGTTTAAGCATGCCCAGGTCTCTCAAGTTGTTGGCAATGAAAACCAGCAGCCCCAGCGTGTAATACGGCAAATCAGGTCGCAGCGGTGAAACAAGCAGGTGATTTCTGTGCTGCATGCCTCAGCAAAGGCACGGGCAAGCACGATCTTGAAGATACACCCGACTGCAGCGTGCAGGTCTGCTGGCAGCATGGGGATAGTTGGGCTCTGATCTTATTCTTCCCAGGCCACCTGAGGAGCCTACTGTTTGCAATGCTCCTGCTAAGGAGTGCTTGAGCTTCACAAGTGTGGGAAGCAGGACTGTGACTCAGAGCTGGAGGGCAAAGAAGGTGTGATGGCTCCTCTCTCAGCCTCATTCTGCAATCTCACCCAGAAAAAGTGGGTTTCTTTTCTGGCATGTGCACACACTATCCACAGTACCGGGCCAGATCCAGTCGTTATTCTGGACTGCAGGGTGGTGATACTCACTTTCTAGTGGCACTCTAACTTTGTGTGGACAGCCTGAGAGACTGCGGTGGTGAGGGTACAGCCCAGTCACATGCCCTGTGCCATCACATCCTGGGATGGGACATTTGGTTTCTCTCTTTTCAGGCCTGGGTGAATCTGCAGAGAAATCAGATAAGAATTTTGTTTGGTTTTAGTCCCTGTCTGCACTCAGCTGAGTGATCCTAGCAGCATGATACTCTCTATTTTGTGCTTCAGATGTAATTCCTACACAAAGTTTTAACAGAGACGTATGCCATTTAAGCATCACTTTAGGTTTTTGCAGTGTCCTTTAAACAACGGCTCCCACCTCCCGGTATGCCATTTATGTGCTGCACTATGTAGCTTTAGGATTGCAGTGTCATTTATTCCATTCAGAGCCTCAAACAGGACAGAAGCCACAATCCAACAAGCCAGAAAACTGGCAGCATCAGCCAACAGCAAGATCTGTAAAGGAATAAATAAAAAAGCAGAAACGATCTTTTACTCTGTTAATGTCAGACTCCGGGAAGCTGGGACGACCAAATAAAAGCTGAGGTGTGAAACAAACAAACAAAGAAACAAAAAAGCATTTCACCCAGAAGCCAGTCCTTAAATATCGCAGATCTCTAGGCTGTAGGTTCTTTGTTAGGAAACTGAATATGTGCCACTTTCCATTTGAGAGGCAAGGCAAGCAGCTCCCTCTGGTCCACATGGCAATGCCACTTTGTGGAGCAGCCCACAATGACAGGGAAAACACGGAGCAGCCGATACCCTTTCAAAGGCAAGGTCTCAGCCCAGCCCCACAGCTACCACTGTGGGCCACACAGTGCATTCCCAATTTTTATTTTAAGCACCTAGAAGCACTGGTCAGAAAGCCTTTATTTGATTTCCAACACAGGATCAAAAGTCTGGGCGAGAAAGGAATGAATTCTGGTCCAGAAATTCTCTTGTGAGAAATCTGGAGGAAGTGGCCGCATAAATTGCTGAGGATGGTTTTAGCTCCATCTGTGATTAGCTGCCAACCACGTTCGGCGCTGGGGGAGAAAACAGCTGCAGCCAGCCCAGGGAACAGCCTCCTTCAAGCTCATTTTGTTGGACTGGGAGGTAGGATGTGCTTAGGAACAGGATCGCCAGAGACAGCTGAGGGTTAAACTTCCTGGCAAGACTTTAAGTAAAAAAAAAAAAAAAAAAAAAAAAAAAAAAAAAGAAATAGGGAGGAAAGAAAATAGACTGAGCATCAACAGGAAACCACATGCTTTTTAGAATCACTGCAAATGGAAAGTGCTGTAATAGTGAACAGAAAAAAATGAGGGACCTGAAATATGATTTAATTTTTCCCCCACTAATGGGAAAGGTCTATCAATAAAAAGATGAGAAAATTTAAATTTAAGCCATGTGTTTCTGATGTAGCATCAAAAAAAGAAAAGTAGGAGCTGATGGATTTGATGGTGGATTTTTTAGAAATAAAATCCAGTTGATTATGTTAAGTGAAAAAATTATGTGCCTGATACTACATTGACTAAAATCATATGGTGTTTATACAACCTGAACAAAACCTAGTTTATTCCTCCGTGACTGTTACCTCTGAACTCACCTGCAAACCACAGCCAATAATAGTATGAGGCAAATCAGGAAGGGCCAGATTCTGCCATGCTTACCATCACTGCTCCTTCCTATGTGTGCTGTGAAAAAGTCACATTGACACCAATGTGAACCTGGTGAACACCATGGGTCTCAGGATAAGAAAAGGTATCTGTAAAATTCCTGCATATACCATAGTCATTGAAGGAAATAAAGTTTCATGTAGTTTATCAAGAAGGTAGAATAATACCGTGCATGCACAGCTTAGGACATGCTAATGAAAAGACTGCTTTGAGACAGAAAAATGAGATGCACACATATTCTTCCCAAATACTACAGGAAACATTTTATAGTTGCAAATCCTAAAAAAAAACCCCAACTTGTCAGTTATCTGATATGCTTAATGCTTTAGATATTAAGCTACTATAATATTTGCAAGGTCCACAGGGACTACTCTAAAGCAACACTAAAATATCGAAGTAAATCATTTATCAAAAGCAGAAATTGCAGCAACGCTGGGGTGACCTCTGCATATTTGGAAGCCCAAAAGGAAAAGTCAAAGGACAGATGAATTTATTGTTACTTACTACAGCAGGGAGCGTGCTTATAAAATGACATCTCTTGATGTTCTGTAATTATCCTCAATTGAAGAGTTTCATATGAGACAGCCCAGTTTACAAATCAAACACAAATCTTTTAAATCTCCACTTCTGGAAGCCTGATTGAGTACCAAAAATGGAGCAATGCTCCTACAGCTTTGTAGGATGCCGTAAACCGTCAGAAACAATAAAGATTTTGGAATTTACTGGTAGTTCTGCTGATGGTGAATGAGGCAGAAGAGCACGGCTTGTGCTTTCCTGGCTCAGAAGTGCTGGCTGTAATGCGGATACGTGAAGTAGACTGAACTCGGAAAACACATGGCTTAGGAATTAGGTGGTATGTTTGGAAGACAACAATTTTTCACCCTAACCTTTCCTTAAGCACCATTTTAATGCCTTCTCTTTTGGCTGCTGAAATTGAGAAGGTATGTATTAACGCCCTATGGAGGAGGAGGCGGAGGAGGAGGAAAAGGAGCCCAAGGAGTGTCAGTGCCAGCTACGCAGCCCTTTTAGTACCCATTACTGATCATTTCACATAGCGGTTTGGCAGGAAGCCAAGTACCTAGCGTTTAACCTGGTTAGACGTAAGGCACGAGTGTGAAGGTACATAATTAACAAAATTACCAGCTAAATTCCACATTCTTTACTGTTGCTATAAAACCCAGCTCAGATCCTCTATCAGTCACAGGATAAATGCTTAAGCCAGTAAGAACAGCCAAAAATACTTCCTTACGTTTGTTGCTAAACATCTGTCTCCCACCAATGTCAATAACTTTGGTCTGTCTCCTTTCCCCTGCTAGATGCTCCAGAAGAAACCTATCCAGTTCCTTGTAGGTGCTGTGAAACACATGCCCTTGCTCTGCCTGCAGAGCGATTGCTTGTTCTAGCAAACTCAAGTTCCCTTTTGTTTTGTCCAGCTCAACTGACACTTCTGTGGTTTCTGACAGGCACTCGTTGTCATCTTCTTCACTTTCAGGGAAGGGATTCTGAATTCTCTTCTCAAAAGGATCTGGGTGAGACTCCTGGGGTGCTCTTAGCTCTGTTTCTGAGTCACAAGGGCCAAATTCTACCTCTTCCTTCTTAATTTCTGGGACTTCCAGGATGCTAGGTTGATTACACTCTACAATATACTTCTGAGTTACATGGGGCTTTACACTAGTTTCTTCTGAGAAATTTGAGGAGCTGTCCCACTCGTTGTCCATAATTTCAGAGTTACTTTCATTTTCCTCAGAGGAACAGTATTTTGGGTCAGAAATAACAGTCTTTTCCTTTCCTTCAGCTGAATTAATCATGTAACATTCATCAGTGTCATCACTTTCTGTTTTTAAGGATTGAATGCCACTATCATTTAGATTTTCTGCCACTGTTTGACTGGGTGCATCTTTTGATAATTTTCCCACGTTCATCAAAGATTTGGTCACGACATCTTGATAGCTGGAGTAGTTATTTTTCCTTTGACTGGAATTTTCTTGCCCACCAGAATGAGGGGTTTCCTCTGATAATTTTGGAGTACTTTCCTCTGCACGAGAAAAAAGCAAGAGAAAAATATGTAAGAATGACTTCTTTTTGTATCTTGTAGAAGTGATATGAAGATATTTACTTGCCAATTGCCGTTACTTTACTCAAAGGTTCTCCGAAATGATTGAATTCACACCAAGGCTGTGTTTGAAATGACTGCTTGTAGCAACAGGAAAAGCCCTTCTAAGATTATATCTACTTTATATTATAGCTCCAAAGCTATTTGAGAAATAAATATGTTGCCATTTTTCACTGATGGTGAAGACATATTATCTTAGAACACATGCACATTCGTATACATTCATATAAATATAATGTGACATATATTGATAGATACTATATATACACACTATATAGTATATACATCTCTGTATAAAAGCACACACACATTTTCAGATTCTTCTGATCTATTTTCACTTTTCTTTCATCTTAGGGTCCCAAATATTTTCTTGAAATAGACCCTAATTACTTTCCCAGTCACCCCAGATCCCATGAAAGACCTTGATGGAAAAAACCTCAATACTTCACAAAGGGCAAGCTCCTGGTCACCATCGCAATTGCCACATTAAGTGATAGATCAGGTCATGCACAGGCAAACAGAAATGGTTGTTATGTACAGACTCATAAAGGACTTGTTAAAGACACCACTGAAGTGCATCCTGCCTTTATAAACATCTTTCTTCAGAAGAAAAGCAGCAGCCAGCAGGTAATAGAGGGTGCATGTAGGAGAGATTGTCGGTGTGGAAGACAATATGCCTTTTGTATCTCATTTAATTTTTTATAAACATTTCCTCTGACAAGGACACTCAAAAATACATCTCCATCATCTTCCTTTCTGGTAATTATCTCTCTAAAATCAACACTGGTTTGCCAGGGTCAAGTAAATATTGCCATAGTAACTAAAAGCATTTTTGGATGAAGGGAAGAATTTAGTCACAACACTAGCCCCTTCAATAATGTTGATTATAGGGTACATTCTTTTGTTGGGATCTATTCAACATAAACTGAAAAATTTAACATTTTACTTCCTAGAAAAGAAGATGAATAAACAAGCACAGACTATTTCATAGGATGTGCCTGTCCTCTCCTGAATCAGAAGAAATCCAGGTTTAAATCCTAAATTAAGCATAGTCTAAAATGCAAATGAAGTTTCTCTCAATAACACAGTGAGCTATTAAGAGAAAGTGTAAAGGGTTACGATAATTTTAAAGTATTATGAACTACAGAAAACAAATAAAAAGCATTTTCAGTGAATATGTCCAATTCATTGAACTATTCTCTCAATCCACTTAACTACCCACATGTGTACAATAATGATTTATAGACATTATACCTAATTATGCATATTTGGGCTGTGTTAGAGTGCCTAACAAAAGCTCTAGAAAGCAACAATTACCTCTGTTGCTTAGCTACATAGTTTAAAATATTCCTATTAAGTGCAGATTATTGTGGAGGGGAAAAGGGGGACAAAAATGCACATGTGCACCACAATGCATTTCACTTTACTGCTGCCAAACTGTTAGCATTTTGGGTCATTTCCAGTTTACATAATTGTTTAGTTCAACTGTTTGTTATATGCTAAAAGAAAATATTGATTAATTCTTATTCTTCTTCAGAAAATTGGACTCATGCAGGGAGAGGCGGCCTTGTGCACTGTGTGTATAAAGTTGTGTTAAAAAAAATGAATCAGTAAACCTTAGCATAACTTTTTAGCAGCTGGTCTAGTACCACACACACTGCAGTACTCTGAATAAAGAAGTCTGCTGTCTTTCCATGTCTCAAGAAATAAGAATGATGATTTGGCTGCGTAACCAACTTTAGAAAAATGGACTTTTATTGTTTGCTCTTCTGCTTTTTGGAAAATAACAGGATCCCATAAGTGGGTCACTTAAAAAAGTAAGAAATTCTAGTTTTAAAAGAAATCTCCCACCCTTCAAAACAAACCAAATCGAACAAAACTTGATAACAGTACCAGGTCTTTTCAGTTATTTTTCTGTGTGAAGGATGAAAAATAATGTCAATGCATGATAACAGATTTTTGCTCCTTAAATAATCAACAGGTTTTAAATGCAATGTTTAAAAATTTGTTGTTGAACCAGTCTTAATGGCTCAGCTGTCCCAGCTTTGCTTTTCACTTCTACAAGCTGTAAATTTACTTTAAAAATAATCAAAACTCAGCTTAGTTTACAGTTACATCAATCCATGAACTGAAGCATTAACTGATCAACAGGCAAGAATCATGAGTTCATAATAAAATGAGCAATAGCACACCAAGAAATTACAAATAAACCTACACACCCAGACCAGCTGTATGCTTTAGCTGAAATTTGTTTTGTAGCTGGCACAATTAATGCAAAAGGGTTAGGTTGTATTATCACTGACACAAGAAGTTTGGGAGAAATCTCACTGTTACCAAATAATTGTTTTTGAAATCAAGTGGTTTATTTCTTTTGACTGAAGATCTCCACTGATTTCAGTAGAGACAGTATTTGACCCTTTAATTTCAAAGACATTCACCTTCTTCAATGTGTTTTATGTATAGTATTCATATGTATAAAATTTTAGGGTATTCTTTTGGTTTTTAAGGAAATTCTATTTAGAGTGGCTAAAGATATAAATTCCTCAGTTCATCATAGAATTATAGAACAGCCCAGCTTGGAATGGACCTTGAAAGATCATCTGGTCCAACCGTTTGTGTGAAAGGGAGCCTGGATGAGATTATCTAGTACCCTGTCCCTCCAAAATACCTGATAAGAAATTAAATTATCTTAAAACTCCTGTAGCAACCAGCAACCGAGTGGAATATAAGTTCATTCTGTTTTCATAACATTTATGATTATTTATTTCTTGGTGCTGGATCACATTGCTTTATATTGACATTTGGTATCTACTCATGACTCTTCCCTTTAAAAAAATTCAGCATGCATTCCACTGATATCTTTTCACTTGCCTGATTAATGATTTGTGTAGGACTTCTTAAAGAAATATGTGACAATTTAGTTTGATTTTTTTGTTCATCTTGAATGTATATAAATGTATATAATAGAAAGAAAGAGCAATAATAAAGACATACTGTAGCTATGTCTTTCTATATCCCCATCCTCTTCCATATTTTCCAGCATACATGTTGTAGAAGTTTCTATAAATTGTTGGACATGTTTGGCTTAGTAGAGTTGGAATTACAAGTATAAAAGTGCTGAGTCTAATAATCGTGTTAAATAGAACACACATAGCAGTCACATGCATGAAATTGCTTTTCTAAATGTTAAAGCCAACAATGTTTTGCTAAGCGTTTTTTTTTTTTTTTCCTTCCTAAGAGCTCTATATATTCCAGTGAAAATCTGCTCTTCATAAATGTATTTTTCTCAGTGGTGGGCTTAACCTTGCTCTTTGATAGAGCCAGTGGAGAAGCAGATGCTGCTCCATATCTGACCTGCTGCAGTAGTGTCTCTGTGTGACCCACAAAGAATTTACTAGACTCCAGGAGGAGTTCTTGTACAAAATAATTGGAAGTATGATGGTTAAACCTAGACAGAAATGCACCACTCCGACTCTGTTAGAAGTCAAACACATTCTGCATCCTCTTTGAAAATAGTTTCGCATCTCCCTTCCTGTGGAATTCAGGTTGAAGCGGAGCCACACTGCACAGCTACCTGGGGTTGAGCTGCTTTCCAGGACACTGATCTCTTTCTGTAAATTCATCCTCTCTTCATTTTCTTCTTTGCATTCCAAGCTGGGGCTGTAGTGGCGGGGTTTCATTAACAGGGACTTCCTTTTGTTGACGGGAACACCTGATATCTGTTCTTCGGCTTTTCTCTTCTTAGCCATGGAGCATTTGTAGGCACTGCAATGATCAATTGGCAATGACAAAGAAAAGAGTGGAAGAAGTGAGGGGCAAACTGTTTAAGAAAAAAATCACCATCCTCTAGTTTAATTCTAAGTATAAAAGTGAAGGCTGACAAAATACTAATTGGCTTGCAGTTTCAGCAAGCAGCGTGGATACTTATTTTTAGCTCATGTACTCGAAGTTCAGGGCAGAGGCAAGTCTCATTTCTTTTCACTGCTGACAAAATCTGTTTAGGGGAAGAGGAATGAGGAGGAAGACAAAACCAAAAAACCCATAACCCAATGTCCTTAATCCTAAAGAAGCATATGCTAATCTAAACCCTGCTCTGCAGTAAAATAAATACACCCAGGAAAGGATGAACAAAATTGTAGTCTGGGTTGATAATCCAAAGAAACAGCTAAGGGGAAAAATATACCACCAGTTATACTACGATATCCTGAGCCTTTGGCTCCATTACCTTTACACCAGTATGGATATCCAATTACGCATCTTGAGTTTAACAACATAAAACCTGTGTGAAATACACTGTACCTTGAAAAATTGGCAATACAGGTCACTCTTTCAATCTCAGTCCCAAGCATTGGTTTAATTTCATTAACTCCATACCTAGTTCTTCTCATGTCTCTATATAGACTCTGGAGAAGGGCTCTTCCAGAGGGCAATTCATCCCACTTAAAACTAGATCTATCCGACAAACAGGGTGAGCCATCCCCTGGAAATGCCTAACTTTCACATGACCGACATGAGAAGAGAGGACAGTATTTTAAAGAAGAAGTTTTTTAGCAAATTTAATATACTTCTTTCTGCTACTGTAAGATCCACATGTTGATCTGGATATTAATTTGCTTCTCCAGATATTTAGCAAAGCCTTTTCTACCATGCAGCTGATCTGTATGGCACGTGGATGTTACATCATACGACACATCACTAAGGTGGCCTGAACCTTCAGCCTTCTTTTTATAACTTTTTGTGTAAGTGATTTGCCATGATTGCATTATTCCCTCACACACAGTATTGTAAGAAATTTATGTAGTAGGAATAATAGTGCTCATATTATATCTGTCAGAGATGAAAAAACTACACATATGAATCTGTGTAATCCACTCAATGGTTTCTTGACCTTAGACACCCCCAGGGTGCATTACAAATCTACAGGATGCCCGTAGGTGTTGGATTGTGCATCTGGCTCACTGACTTAGCTGCAGGATTTACAAAAAATCCATGTATGCAGAGAACTCCTATTGGTTACACATATTACAAGCTCAACAACATAAATTAATCCTTCCAAGGTATCTTATGTGCACTAAATTGGCTCAGGTTCTGATTGTTTTGGATGAAAGCATATGACTAACTTGAGGTTTTTCTTAAAAAAAAAAAAATACCCATTTTTGGCTAAGTACCTTTTTGGCAAGCCATCATCACAAACGTGAAGGACATAGAAATACGAAGATCTGCATTTTAAGGGGAATGTTAAAATTCTACCATATGCACCTTAAACACAGTGGATATTCTTGATCTTCTGAAAGCTAAAATGTTATGGGCATCAGGAATACTGGATGGTAAGCACCTGCTGTAGTTGAATATATTATGACTTATGGGTTGTTTCTCTGTTTATCAACAGAAGATAACATGAATATCGTGTTAAAGGTCAGAATCACAATGGTATAAGCATCCCCTTGGAAATGATGCCCATATAACAGATGTCGGGGATGGATGTAGTATGGACAAATATGCATAATATATTTCAAAGACACTACAATCAAGAGTTTCTTAATTTGTATTTGTGAATGGCAGTTCATACTATTCATGTTGTTTCAGGAAATTTAAATAAATGACAAATGTTTCCAAACGCTTCACACACAATTGTTCTTACCAACCAGAACCTTCTCTAGGTTTGCTTTTGATCTTTCTCATTTATTTGTCAAGTTTACCTGCAGTAGCTACTGTGAGAGTGTTTAAGACAAGATGAATTTCCAGTGTTTAATTCTCTTTTGGCGAAGCTACAGGTGTTTCTTACACAAACATAATTAATAGATTTTCAGGACAGAAGATCCAATTAGACCATCTAGTGTGCCCTCCTGTGCAACACAGGTCACAGAACTTCATCTAGCTTTTCAGCTTTAATGCTGTAATTTGTCTGACTATTGTGTATATCTTCCAGTCAAGTTAAAGGAAAACATGGTAAGATGGTTGGATTGCTGTACGCTTGCTCCCCAAGTACAGCCTTTTTTTAGTAACATGATGTTATAAGCCCACCACTGTGGGCTGGCACAACATCTATTAAACATATTGGGTTTTCACCACAACTGTGACAGATAGCCCAACTCAGGTGGTAGCAGACCACAGTCGGGACCAGCACGGGGGCACCACTCCCACCTGCCACCTGCAGATTTGCTCTGGGAAATGAGAGCACAAGAATCCCACCAGTGTCAGGACAGGAGGCCCATAAATCTGCCTGGAAGCACATTGCTCATGTTAGAAATTTTCTCCTCCGTGAAAGACTGATGCATTAGCTTGTCCTTATCGGATCTTTTTCTATATGCAAGTGGCCACTTACCCAGATTTCCCCTATAGTTCCCATCATTTTAAAATAAGTGAATACATAAGCTTCAACTCTAAGTAATTTTACTTCATTCCTGACTCCTTCCACTCCGATCACAGGAAGATGACAACACACAGTTGTCCTTTCTTTCCTAGGAAGTGCAAATTGCTCTCCATAGACTGAGAAGAGATATTTCAGCTCCAGCAGAATATACTCTTGCTTTTGTACATGACTTTTTAAACTGCTGGGTTTGAGTTTCAGCTGGAATCTATTAGTTTACAAGAGCCAGTTTAAAGATCTACCATTTACCAACAATTTCTGTTCTTTTCTGTCTTACAGTGCTTGAAAGTAAAAACAAAAATAAAACCAGAAAAACAACTTCACAAGCAGTAGTTTTTTCAAGTACTTACACATGGTTTATTAAGTGTTTGATAATGGACACTGGGAATTTTAACTACTATGGAAAGAAGGTATTTGTGCCTTTGTAACATTCATGGCATGTCAAATTCACCTTTCACTTAAAAAGTTTCTACTCTCTTTTGCTTATGCACATTCGTGCACACACACACATGAACGTTAGCACAGATTTGTCAAGCTGTAGTTTGTCAAATGGTAAACCTATAATTTAGCTTCTCTATTACTCATCTCATAAATTCAACATCTAATAGTTTTGTTGCTATTTATCAATGGCCTGCTTGTTGTCATGGAACACTGATTCAGCTGTCAAGGTTATTTGGTAATCTGAGGCTCATAAAACAGAAGAAGCTCTTTTTGTTATGAGCCCAAAGCCCATACATGTTTGGGTTTTTTTCCCAGTTCAACTGTACTTAAATTTTATGACAATGATTCTTTTTAGTACTATCTATAATGAGTAAATTTTTTATTATTATTTTTTTAGTCAATTACTCAGTTACCAGAACCAGTCTTGTGTTGGTTGTCATAGTGCAAGCCAAGAGGTTACAAAATCGAAGACATGTAAGACCTGGTTGCATGTGTTGAAAAAACCCCACAATACATCTTGCATATGTATTTCATACTTAAATAATTTTTTGGATTTACTGGATCCTTCTCTTTCCTTGGTTTCTGCTCAGAATGTATCTTGGATGGTGTGGGCAGACACTGGAAGTATACAGGGAGAATGGTACTTTGGCTCCTTAATGCAAAGCAATGCATCAAAAGAGGTTTTAAGCAGTCCTAACCACATACAGCTTTTCCTACTGACAAAAATTTTCATGCTCACATTTTTTTGTAATTAGTTCTTCTAAGTGATGGTTTTGTCAATCCTTTAACCCAACCTTTAACCACTTTGTAGCCAGCAAGGATTTTTTGTTGTTAATCTGTTTTCAAGACTTCCAGATCTCTGGGGATATTTTCCTTACTCACAGCAGCCTGCAGACTGGTAAAGCATGATAAAAGAGTGAAGAATTGCCATAGTGGGTAAAACCACAGGTATGTTCAGCCTGACAGCTGGTGTTTACTAATGCCTGTGACGGATGCCATGTAAAATAATAAGAACAGAACACACTGCATCTCATATACATTCCTTAGCTTCAAGAGAGAAAATAAACATCTTTGAACATGAAGGCACTTACATTTATTGTCTAACACTATTTAAGGAGCCCATTCCTTATGTGAGTTTGTGGAGGAATAATTAATGGAATATTTCCGTTTGTGGAGAAAATAATTTTAAATTCTTGAATATTTAAATTCAATCTGAATTTTTGACTGTTTGCTTAACTATACTACAAAAGTAAGTTAGACTGTTGAATTACAATTAAAGGAGAGATCATCTTCTGATCTGCAGAACCGTTTAACTTCACACCAGTTGTTACAAGAAGAAAGTTAGCCTAGATACTCCTCAATCACATTGTGATTAAAGATGTTGCCAGATGCTTTAGGCCTTGATCAGGTTAGATAAAAGACGCAGATAAAAGGAACAGAAATTCAGAATGTCTCTCCACCTTAGTCCTCTTCTATGTCACCTTGTTCTCTAAGGCATAGACTATAGCTGAATGTATCTGATCCCCCAAAATCAGAGAAAAATCCTGAGCTCCTCATAAGCTGATGATGGACAGGAGAAGTTGCTAGCAATGAGTACAGAAAGAGGATGATCTGCTCCTAGGATGGATGGCGTGTCACTTGAAATGACACTGATGTTATTGTTTACATCAGCCACGAATGCCATAGCCTCATGAAAGGAGCTGGAATGTCGGAGTCCAAAGAGAGCATAGGTGATCTGATCACTGCAATTGAAACCCCAAATGAGTGCTGTTAATTACAGCAACTTCAGATGGACAACAGTGGTTGGGGAGGAAGATAGAGAGTGACTATGACTCAATTGTTTGCTTTGTCTTCAGGTTAAGACAGCCAGATTTATAGCCCATTTCCTTAACAAACCCTCCTTGTTTGCAAAGAGTCCAAATTTTATAGCTCAGTGGAAGCGAGAGTGAGAAGAGACAGAAAGAAGGTATTAAGACACCGTATCACAGCCAGAAGTTGGAGTCTTCACAGAAAGACTGAAAATCCACATCAATCAGGTCTGCAAGGACTAGGGTGGTGTTTCCAATGCCATGAAGTTTCTTAGTGAATATGAAAGAATTTACATATTCTAACTGTACACAAAGACAAATACTAGATTCAGAAAACTAGATAAAAGCTACTTTTAAAAGACATGGATTAGTCACGGATTTTTTACATAGAGAGAGAAGAATGTTTTCTAAAAAGGAAGAAAGTAAATTGCATCACTTTGGACCATGGATACTGGAATATAATATCTACAAGATTTATGTGCTTGGAAAAATGACAAACAACAATTTTCTTTACTGCATTCTGTTCTAAAATCTGTGTAGGTGCTAGATGCAAAACTAAGCAAAGTCTTTCAAAGTGCATAAAGAATATTGTGTATTAAGTAAGGATTTCTTTTTTTTTTCTTTAAGGATGATATTTGATGAGATGCTTCTCATCAGTGCGAACGGAAATTCAAGAGAAGGCTCTAATGACTTCACCTCATTTCTGCACCCTTCAACTCTCATTCTTAAAAAGATCTGTAAGTTTTACAATACCTTCTGTCTTGTCTGTTGTATGGACTACATGCATTCTCACATTTTCTACAACGCTGTATTCTAATGCTCCATCCTGGAGTATAGTTCCCATTTCCAAATATTTTTCTACTCAGTGGGGAATGAAAGTATGCTTACAGACGTTTTGTATGTCCATGAATTTCTCCCTGAATAGTGGAACATGCTGGAGCAGGAGTTAAATGAAATTACTTCTACCCATCTAAAAAAGTAAAATTGAGAAAGATATGTGAATTGTCAAGTGTGGGGAAATTGCACATGTCCAGAAGCAACTGCTTGCTTTACAATTTATAGGTGGCAACACAGTAACTAGCTGAAGAACTTCAAGGAGCAAGACCATACAACTGAGAAAATTATAATCAAGGGTTGAGCTACAGTTCATTGGCAATTTAAGATTGAGTTAAACCAGAAAAAAAAATTATTTATAATACTTTTAAATAACTCTTATAAGCATTAAAAATATTCAAACATTATGACAAAGAAAACTTATGGCTTTATGTGAAAATATTAAAAAAGACCATTTGTTAACAGAACTCTGGTGTGAGATTTTACAGGTGAAATTTGGCACGCCAGTCCTGGGAAGGACTGCTGAGTTCTCACCACTGACAAGAAGATAAATATATATTTTCCCTGATTGCTAACATGGAGTCAGAGTTACTGCCATTAACGTTTTCTTGTATTTTGTGGAGTAAGCTGAGCCATAGTAACTTTTAGACAATTGACCACATTTGGACTCCATGATAGATTCAGCCTACGTGGTGAAAAATAGTCTGGAAAATATCTCTATCTGGGAATTCCTAAAAAACTTTTTGGAGACAATTAATCAGGTAACAGTAATTTCCTTCCATCAACATTTTTAAGCATTAAAATTGGAATAACTTAAACCCATTAAATGTGTTGAAAAAGATTTATCATCATTTAGACCTGGTGAAGTGGCTATAATAGAAACTCAGAACTAGCATAGCTTACTCCAATGATGATTAAAGAAAATCTGACTGTTTCTAATTTTTTAATATCCCACACAAGACAAAAAATGCATTTCACTCCTTTCTAATAAACCCCTACACTTAGCTTACAAGTTGTATCTGTGAAAGGGACAGAGGCTTCTCCTGTGCACTGTAGCAATAATTCCAGGGTCAAAGGGCTTTCTGCAAATATAAAAATTTACTGCCATACACAGGCAATGCTCTTTCCTTAAAATGCCAGAGTTGTGAGAAGTTCAATCTAGGGCTGAACCAAGATGAAAGGAATACACATGGGGCATAGGTGGGAAGACAGATAAAAGGGAAATTCATGTTTATGAACACTAACATAGAGAAAAATAAGCTCAGTAACTTGGGGGTATTAAAGTGTTTGTCTATATACGCAAATGAAACGTTTAGCCAGCAAAAAAGGAACAGAACCAGACAGATAATAACATGGAGAAAATATGGTATCATAACTGAAAGCTGGCTGGAGCATGATATTAGAAGATGTATTTTATTTAAAAAAGACATAAGAAAAACAAAGGAGCTGCCATAACCTCGTTGGTGAAAGAGGATTTATTAGCCCCCATAAGAAGAGGCTGGGGAGAATTGGGTAATGGTGTTGAGTCATTATGTACTGAGCTTGGAGATGTTTCAGACAGTAAACTAAATGTTATAGGCCACCTGACCAAAAAAAAGAACAACTGGACTGTGAAATGATTGAGCAAATAAAAAGAAGCATGGAAAAAGAGTGGAGCAATGGTAAATCAGGAATAACATAGGAAAAGGCATGTAGTTCATTATGGTGAAATCTACCCGTGCCTCAAGCTCCCTGTGATGCCTGAGGCTAAAGGACAATGATTTCAGGCTGCAATAGGCTCATGAAATGGCTTTTTTTCTTTTTTTTTTTCTTTTTTTTTTCCTTTTTGTAACTTTAGTTTACTATTGTAACAGTGTTGTTCCCTCAGGAAAGACAACTGAGAAGGACCGCACAGATTTAAATTCTTTTCTCTGGTTTTCTTGTTTTCAGTTTACAGGCTTGTAGGAACATAAGGATATTCAGGTCATATGAAAAATAATGCACATAAACCCTCTAACTGAAATACTAGGTCAATGAAACGGATGACTTCTTCATGGTGTCGTTCTATGCCTCGTAGCTCAAGACCTGTGCATAGCTAGAGTTGCATATTTGGACCCTTTCGTAACAGGTAAGTTATTTTTAGTAAAACCAGTTTGGACAAAACTTGATTTTTATTGTGTGGGGTTCAAGAAGTTCTCAAACCCAGTAATATGAATGAATGCCCAAGATCTGGGCCAAATACTGCCTCCCGAGCCTCTTTTTCATTTACTCACTCAATCTGTCCAGGTTCAGTAGGTCAACAAATTCCAGTGGGACCCAAGCCAAGAATTTGGCTTAGAATGGATTAAGTTTCTAGGCAAATCTACAGATCATCCACACAACCTTTGCATCCAGAAAGCCTTTCACGTGAGTGGTCAGCCTGCTAACACCAGTAAATGCTTAAATAGAAAGCATACTGGTATCTACAGTCTGGTTAGAGAAGATGTAAAGAAGAGAAGCTTTTATTTTTATTTTTTTTTGACATCAGACAATGGGACTATAAGCAATTTATTGTCAGGAGCCAGTACCTCCCTTTAATGTAGCAGGAGGTCCCATGACTGCATTCTTTTCCTTTCGTTGCTATCTCCAGGCTGTCTGCAGTCTGCTTTGGCTTGCTTTTGCTTGGCTGAATCCACCCTTGACGTCAGTCAGACAGAGTAATTCAGCCAGCTATAATATTTAACTCATGATTGATATATATGAGACAGAAGTCACTGGTTGGCATTTTGAGCTCTATATAGCTTACGGTCATCGACAGAGAAAGTATCTACCATAAGAGAAAACAACAATTTGGGGCTATAATGTTCTGATGCGTTCTGTCACCCAGCAGAAGGCATTAACACGTATGCAACCCTAAATTCCTGTGTAGGGAGGATAACATTTACTGTGTGGTGACAAACACAGAAGTTGTGATGGGGAAGACGGTGACTCTTGTCATATATTAAATAACATATAAGTTTTAGTTCACATCAAGGAACATTATAAGATGCAACAAACTCTTAGGTAGAAAAATCTGCAAATAACTATCTGCCAGTCTAGCAGCCACAAGTGCTGTGGATTTGACATATGTTATATAACCAGCATTGCAGAGAAGCGTTGAAGCTAACTAATCATTGCTGGTTTTTAAAATATATTAAATAGGGGTTTTACGTAGAAAAGGTGTAAAACCACAATCAAATAAAATAGCAAAGAGAAAAGAGACACCCAGACTGCAGATGTTTGCTAGAAATGAACATAGCAGACCTTAAAAGAGGCCCATAATATGCTAGAAACTTATCTAATGCATTTGTTATTGACGAAAGCTATAAAAGTCACCTATAAAGCAAATGCACATAAAGTATCAAGTACAGCAAACTGCAATGGAAATCTGACCATGAAATAAAACTTTAAAATGTTCTAAATACATCCAGAAGGAAAAGGCAGAGATCACAGTGCATGGATCAAAAGGTTTTAATATCTACATGAATTAGGGAAATGATTCATCATAATTAACAACTCCAACCACAGGTGTCTCAAATGGAGTATGAGATAAAGTTCCTATTTCAACCATCTTAATGGTTTTTCAGAACAGTTTGCTAAATATTTAAATCAAATAACTGTCAACCTCAGGGTTACCTGCAAAATGTTAAAGTCATTACCTGGGGTCACCCAGAACCATATGGTATTATTTCTCTTCACAGAAACAATGACAATATTTTTAAGAGTGGATGTTCTTACTACCTTTTATAATTTCATTCAAAGAATGACATTTTAATGAAAATAAAAATTATTTTATGTTCTCTATTCACCAGTTCCAAACAGTTTATGCAAGCCTTAGCCCACTCACATGCACTTTTCACACAAATATTTCTTAAAAATCTGCTTATCTTATGAAGCTCAGAAAAAAGAGTTAACAGTGAATCATTCCTTTCCAAATGCAGCTAGGCATGCACAGCTCTCTTCATTCAAGCCATGAAATTTTCCTGAGTGACCAAATCACTTTCTATCTACCAAACTGTCTACCTTCATTCCGTTACTGTCTGATACTAGAGTTCAGATATAGTTGAATGCATATCATCTACCAGTACTTAAAGGAAACTAGCAAAATATTAATCATTGTAGAATAAGTAATAACTACTTCAGTTAGAAAAATGCTTTGCAGTATGCTGTCAGTACTGTTACCTGTGTCGGCATACTTCTTAAACATTTTGGACAAAGTTAAGGAATGCACGTTTGTAACATAAACCTTCTGAAATACTTCAGTACCATTGATTGCAGGGTTGCTTTGCTGGTTTCTCGCCCTCCTAATCAAGAGACAGTAGTAAAGGGTGAAGTGTCCAGTTACTCCTTCTATCAAAGAGACATCCAGACAGCTTTGCTCTATTACTTCTCTATCTGCTTAAACATTCAAGGTACTCATATCCCTATACATTCACACTGAACACTTCAACCTCTCTGAATATCTACTGACTATCTAAAATATCTCACAACATCTGTAACAAGAGTTCCAGAGAAAAAGTGACTTTCCTTACTTTTGAAGACATGGTCCTTTTGAAGAAGTGATCCAACACTACAGAGAGTAAGGGGAAGTGTAACTATTTCCATGAAAGAGCAGAACTGTTCTCCATGACTTCAAACACCAGTGCCTTGTGGAGTCTTCAGTAACCATTAGTGACAGAAGTCAGAAAGACTTGGTTTCACCTGTATCTAACCCAGAAAAGGTACCCTTTCTATTCAGATACAGACTTAGCCAAACTGATCTACACTTTTGTAACCCCATGCTTGGATCAATCCAATTTGTTCTTCCCTGTGCTGACCCAGATGCCACTCCATAACCTACAGATGGTTCATCGTACTGTATCCCATCTGTTAAATAGAACACAGTAATGAGAATATATCACACCAACGTTCCTCACTTCCCTTTGGTTTTCATTCTAATACTGAACGCAGCTGAAGGTCCTAGTTCTTTCAGTAGTCCACGACTAAATCATCTCAGAGAAGACGTCTTCTTTCTGCTTCTTGCAGAAGATGGATGCAACAGAGCTGTTATGCCCAAAAGGTGTTAGATTCAAACTTGAATGTACAGGACAGATATCTCCTGGCTTCAGCACTCACTTCTACCACATACCGGGTTTTGCTACGTTTATGATGAAAGATTCATGTCTTCCTGTAGGTAGTTTAACTACCAATGAAATAACCACAGAACTACATTCCTAAATGAAAAATTATACCATGTTGTACAAAGCTGGAAGGAGAAACAGTTCTGTTTTGAAGGACGCATTAAGGTTTGCATGTTCTACTTCATCACTATAGCATATACAGCAGATATAGTAAAAAAAAATTCCTATAAATCTGAACTAATAACACAGCAGTGTTAAAAATATCAATGTATAAAGAAAAATAATTATATGATATTGAAAGTTGGGATTCCTTAAGGCATATAATTACATTAAATTATTGCAAGTTTGCCACTTAAATAGGAGTTGTGTATAGGTGGTCAGTATCTGGGAAAAAAAGTACTGTCCTCTGAAAACTCAGTGCAGTGCAAGAGAAATTTTAGTTATGTTACTAAACAGAAAAAAATAAACCCCAACTTGGCCTTTAAGGTGATGTTTTTCTGAAAACACACTTTTATGCAGAACGATGGTCCTGTTTGTCAGGAAAAGATGGATGACAGCAAAACCATTTCTGAGTGAAATCTTGTCTGTCTTGAACTCAGTAGATTTTTTAGCATTGAACTCCATTAAGCAAGAATGTAACCCCTGAATTTTAGAAGAGAGAAATTTTCATGCATTATTTAATCTAATTGGTATTTGCAGCTCTTTGTTTTCTTCTCGTTTATTCCATTCTCTAGTTTTGTGAACCACAACTTGCAGAAGAAGAAAAGGCTAACAAATACTCTAGAACCAATCAATGTTACGAAACTAATAATAATACAATATGAGCATGTAAGCTTATGTAGTGCCTTTCATGTAGAAGTATCCCAAGGCACTTTGTAACAGAAACTCAGAAAGGAGTGCAAAAGTGCTTTGTCAGATAGGGTAAGCCAGGGGAAAAGGGGAAATTAATTAAGCATGGATTTAAATTTCTCAGCCAACATAGCATTTAGAACCTTGGTCAGAAAAGACAGTGGTTTCAATATCTGTATCCAGGGAACACAACAGACTATTTCAGTCTTTAATTCCTGAGGAATGTTCAGTAGTTTTTCCATAATAATATGTGGATGAGTAATAGGAGTGCAGTTTGTAGGCTACGTTTCCAAAAGGCAGCCCCTGCCTCTCTTCCTCTAGTTTTTCATAAACAAATAGATTCATAAAAGGTGATCACCTGACTTGTATGCCAGTAAAGCCACTTGACTGCAGAGATACCAGGTATGGAATTTGGTACTGTAGAAATTACAAACACCAAGTTAAGGAGTGGGCAATGGCTTCGTTGTCTGTTTAGATCGCTGTTTTAAACCAATGCATGTTTCTTTATGGAAGTACTCCACACCTCTGACAGAGGGAGTAATCTGTTGCACAGTAGTTCCTAAGATAGCATGTATTTAACAGGGAAAAGCAAAATTGCTTGCAAAAAGCTATAATAATTGATAATGCATAAATTACAGCTTCCCTGATGTTGCAGAAACTTGCACATCCTCTATTTTTCAAAAATTTTTCTCTTAGGAACACATGGACCATCCTCATTTTTGGATGACTGCCTCTTCGGATTAATGCATCCTTCTGGTGGATGAATTAGGGACGCACAGAGGAAAAAGGAGAAGCACTAAATCTCTGGAAACTGAAGCTATACAGAAAAATGAGGTTCACAGTAGAGCTGGATGAGTGACACCAGGAACAATTTATCTAAGAAGTTAGCCTCCACTTCTGTTCATGGAATATCTAGAGGAAGCTTATAATTTCCAAAGTTTTATTATAAAATGAAAGTTTGAAATATTGTATGTATATAAGTATTGTATTATATTAATAGAAAGTGGCATTTTAATTGATCAAATAAATCACATGATGATGTTTCTGTTCCCCAGATGGATGAACCCACAAGCACATACTCCAGATGCCTGCTGCGCTTAAGAAAGGAGCTCAGTAGCATGTGATGAAAAGTGAGTGTAGGCAAAATAAATTAAGAGTTTTCGCAAAAAAAGTTGTCTGTTGTCCATTGCAATTTTCATTGATAACAATTTGCAAATACCTGCATATATTTATCTTGGGGCACATGAAGAGTGAACTTTCCCAGAGAAAGCTTGAATTTGATGGTATGTATTATTTTCTGAAGATTTGGTACTGAATAACGTACCAGTCTTTCCAGAGTTTGTTCAAAGCTTTCAGACTAATTAGGAGTTGATACACACATTAGGAAGATTAAAGGAGCAATGTTAAAATTTTGTTAGATTATTTGTGATCTGAAATATCCTTGTAAAAATTATGGTTTTGAATGGACTGCCATGCTTTATGCAAATTTGAAAAGTGTGTACTCTCTGCTACTTCAATAAAATATATAACCTCAACAAGCACTTGAGGAAGAATGAGCCATTAGTGCATTTAAAAATCACAGTAGTATACAGAGACTACCAGTTTTATAAAAATTGTCTAACAAAACTTTATAAAGGCTAATATCTCTTAGAATGTATGGATGCTAAAATACTACAATATTTATTACAGGGAAAAGAAGACTGAAGACTAATCAGAAACTATACTCTTTTTACACAGGCTGAAGATAAAGACAGCATATCACAGTCCTCCCCACTTTGTATTACTTTTAATTATACTTGCATAATTAATGCTAACATTTTGCTTTTCTTTTTAGTATATTTAAAAAGTTAAGCTGCATCAAGTACTCTTTGTCAGATCTATGCTAAATATCGACATAGTACATCATTTGCTGGATTCTCTATTTTCTAGCAATACCTTTAGTATGAATTTATCAATGTAATGACAAAATTAAACTGAAAAAAATAAACAATGTGTGTTCTTACCTGAGCTCTTGAGCTATAGAGTCCACTTGAACTGTTAATAAAAGCAGGAAAGAATGAATTAGTTTACACTTCCAGCCTTGTGCTTTCTGCAACCTTGCACCTGTCTATCTGTGATGTCAAAGGAGCAGCTATCAAAACACAGGTGATTATTGCATGCTAACCACAGGACTGTAGCTACTAGTTGAAAATGTTAACTGAACATAAAATTCTTACAGTTATTCCAGGATGCATAAAACCTAGAGAATGAAGTTCAGTGGAACAAGAAAAATAAGTAAAAATAAAAGAGAAAGCAGTAGTTTTTGTTGCAAATAGAATGACAAACCTCTGCTTTTTTCTGAATTTTAAATCGATTTGGGAATGACAAAGGCTGGTGTTTACAAATACCTGCCCACACAAGGATACATAACACATTGTCAAAGCCAACAGGTGGTTCTAAGTTGGTGGTTCTAAGGTTCTAAGTTGCACAGGCAACTTTTGTTGTTTCCACTTCTGGGAAAATGTTCCTGATCTATTAATTCCTGTCAATGTAAGTGCACGTGTATAAAAAATATAGTAAAAGAAAATCTCTAAGTTTTAAAAATATGTTATCTTTTTGAGTGAAAATGGTATGAATCCCCTCTTAAATGCAATTAATGTCTGCTAAGCCAGCCAGACTGTTTTAACTCACAGTCCTGACCAACAGAGAAGACACGCTCTAATGCTGAGGTGTGAATAACTTCCCTATTCAACAACTTTGGTCGAGTCCTCTGTTCTGGTACTTTTGAAGTACATAAGAGTTTTACACTAATTTCCAGAACATTACTGAGGGATTGGTCAAAATTTGATATCACATTTTTCATTCTGACCACAACTTGAAGCTGGAGGCACAACAGCTGCGACCCAGAACTACTGAGTTGGGACAATGAAACCAACCAGTCTGTTTTGCACAGTCCTGAGAGCGCACATCTCCCACTAAAATGATAGCAAAGGATGGGTGCTTAGCACCTCTGAAAATGGTCATAAGCAAAAATACTCACAGGGACGGCAAAACTTTGACATTTATTTTTACGTATTTCCATTTTTCACTCATTATTAAAATAAAAAGTTATTTTCCTGGAAGGACTGTATTGCTATTCAAACATGTTTTCCAGATGTTGAGACGATTAAGGGCCTGTTTATCTCTCGGTGCTGCATTTCCATCCGTTTCTTACAAAAAGAGAAGAATAGCTGGAAAACACAACGATGTCATAACTTTGCAAATTGAAACACAAGCACCAGGACTTAAAAAAATCAAAGGGTTCTCTGCCACATACACCTGAAACTTTTGATTAAAGTAAATTTACTTCTGGACAATTTAGGCAGCTAATTTAAATATAATTTACGGCATTAGGCAGAAAAACATTCTGTTGGCTGAGACAAAGTTTTGTACATTATTTTGAAAGCATCCATCCAAAGTTATCTAGATCTACTCCCTATGGAAAATCTTTGCACAATAAAGAGATTAAAATTCATTTTCTTTGAGAAATAGCTCAAAGAAAACAGCATACAGTAGATTTTTTTTCTGCTTTTCTTTAAACCATAGCTAATAACATCATGCCTCTTAATGCCAGCAGCCTGTGTCCTGCCTTGATTTAAAAAAGCAGCCCTAAGGAAGCTACACACTCTCTTACTGCACATCAGGGACTGTGCACAGGAACTATCGTATTTCATGGTATGCTGGACACAGGGTCGTGGATCGTGCTTGCTAACTCACCCTTGATCCCTTTTGAGCGTGTGCGCAGCTTTTTATTTTCCCCATCTGCATCCATCTGTAATATTAACACAAAGTCTTTAATTCATTCCTTTTACCATTGAGAGAAAAAAAAAAAAAAAGTCTCCAATGCTTTTTCACATTTCCAAAGGCTAGACAGTAATAGAAAGAAGAATAATCATGCCTTATTAATCTTGTCAAAGAGATAAAAAGCCATCTGTGAATATCTGGTAAATACCTAGGAGGTACCTTTAATGATACAGATTTGTTTAATAAAGTGATGGTTATGAGTGACTCTGTAAGGTTTAATGACGAAGTCCACAGGTGTTAGCTGAAGGCACAGGCTAGAAACAGCAATGTTCTGTGACTGCTTCTTTCAGCATCCACCTCCTGGAAGAAGAGGTCCCAGACAGCCACAGTGCCTACAAACGCTCTCCGTTGTAACAGCTGTGTTAGAACCTGCATTTCCGATAGCTTCATCCTTAAAAAGTGAAGCCCTCTTGCTTGAATGTGCACACTTGCCCATGTACAGCTTTGAAATACTTCACCTCTCAATCAACTGCTTCTTACAGAAGTTTTGGTTAAAGAGACAATTACAGATATGTATGAGGTTTTTTGGGAGAACATAGTATCCAGGTTTGTTTTCATATGAGGAAACCCCAAATAGCCAAAAAAATCCAACCCCCTATAAATTCATCTGTTGCCTAAGATTTCTAACTGAAATAAGTGAGACCTTTCAAGATCAGCTGTTCTCATGACACTTTTGGTTACCTCTAAACCAGCACTGGAAGTATGCACCTTCTGGTCTTGGATCTGGCCCAGACCCGTAATTGTAGGGGCAGGTTTTCAATCCACGGATTTGACTACAAACCCCTGAAATTCAAAGGGATTAAGGTTTCACGTTGTGGTGTGGAGACCTGTAGTGACATACGGTAGATCACACGGCAGTGTAATTTTGACCATGTCCAGGGTAGAAAACTCCTTTCTAAAAGTAACTCTCATTTCTATGTAAAGAAGACCCTTATGGGGAATTTTTATCTAGGCAAAATATCACGTACTCTGCAATTCTTCTTCAGTCTATGGTAGCCTCTTACTATCTATGCTTTGAATCTCAGTTTCCCTATTTGTAAAATAGTGATGATCAAACATGCTGTAGACAAAGCAACTCCGGTGTGCTTCTGCAGATCATTATGCAGGAATAAATGCAGACACCAACATCTGATTTATAGAATGTGCTGGGCAACAGGTAAGTACATTCTATGGGTGACAGAAGTTGCCTATGCCTTGCATCTTTCCCTGCAAAAGGTTGCAAGATAAAAACCCATGTCAACAGAAGATCCTGCATATTGTTTCACTCGTCCTTTCTGAGGATCAGCAGAACTGATTTGACTGACTAAGGGAAGATACAAGAAGCCTTTTGCCATTTATAGAGTTTGAATATCTGAGGATGCTTTATTTTTAGCTTTACATGACTCAGATAACTGAGATGCTTTGAAGGTCTTATCTGAAAGAACATTGCAGAATATGACAAGATTGACCTGAGAAAGAAAAAGAGTAAAGTCAGCCTTTCTAGGGAAGAAAAAGTATTTATCTAATTTTTTTTTCCTGTTTATTGTTGTATATCGTTACACATTATATACACCTACTGGAATCAAAATACCTATTTTCAGGAGACAACACAAGCATTCAAAAAGAATATTCATGTACCTGAAGAAGTGTAATTCTAGAACACAGGTTAGTGATATCTGAAATGAAAGTCTAAATTGATTGAAATGCATCTCCAAGCCAGATGATGATATATTTTCTCTGTTTAAATTTACATCTGATGTTGATTATTAGCAGGGAAGGAACATAAGTGGCTTGTGTTTACGTAGTGGGGCTGATGGCAGCCTTTACTTGTTACTGTCCTTAAAACCTGGAGAATGAGTTTTTGCAATGTGACTGTAATGGTAATGGGAAACATGGCTCTGTTCTCTGATGCTGAGTTGTGATTGAAGGCACTGCCCTGCCATAGACTTATAATAGGGGAGCAGGTGTGGCAATGATGGACTTTAATTTCCTTTAATAAACCTTTTATGTGCCACACTTTTACTGCCATTCTATGCTCTCCAAGGTCCTGCACATAATAGGTTCATTACTTTTGATTACTATAGTCTATTGAGACAAACAACTCCAGAACACACTATATATTATGTTCAGTTAAACCAATATAGACTATTTATCCACTGTGCATTATTTCACCTGCAACTCTACAGACAAAATTAACAACAGCTCCTGTAAGCTAAAACTATTAAAACCACTGGTACTCCTTTGTCATTATTTCATCATAAATACCACACCAATCACAGTGCTGCTCTTTTAATTATGAAACGAAAAGTGTCCACTGCTTCTACTGAACAGCAGTCACTTTGGTCTAAATAGAACGTTGCGTGGTAATGAATATTTAAAAACTGCACAATGAGTGAAAACCAACAAGAAAATCAATGCAGGTGATTTTTCTATTGATTTTTTTTCCTTGTAAAAATTTGAAACTATGAAAGATGCTTAATCAACTCAAATCTAAAATTTATAGAACTATTAAGCCTGGTGTATATGACATATTAAAATAACCATCAGGTCAGTGTTGCATAAAAAACCCTCAACTTACAAGAAGTCCCATGCATTAACTTGAAAATGATACAAAAGTAACTCAATAAAACTGTGAAATCTTTGAAGCCCTCTCTTGCTCAAAATTTAAATGTAATAACTTTGGCTTTGATAGTTCTTTCAGAGACTGCCTGATACTGATAAAAAGTGAACAAAGTTTCTCACTTCTGATTTTTATCTACACGAAATTACTGCCACAGATGGTCAGCAAGAAGGATTCAAACTTTTAAATCACCCATGGAACAATAAAAGGATTAAACTCTAAGTGAGAAGTGTCATTCAAAGTTTTTAGAGGTGATTGTTGTCAAGGTGTCATATCTTGTTACTGCTATGTACTGTAACGATGGGATGGATTCTGGAAGGTACTTCATGATCCCAAATCCAGGGATAGTCAGCCCTCCCTCGCAGTACATGCATTGTCTGGAGACAAGGAGCCATAAGGGATAAATGCAATGGTTGTGTCTGCACAAAATCCTCACATAATGTCTTACTACTAATTTTTTAGCGATCAGGACCATCAGGATAGCATCTAAGCACTTGCCAGGAAAATTTTTATTGCAGTCCCATATTTTTTAAATGGCAAGATTCACAAAAATAATGACAAGTGAATGGTGGAATTCATATCACTTTATCTTTGTGTTTTAGACCGAGATTCTCTGATTTGATGGGTTTTAAACCCATCTAAACAATCTCTTCTCAAAGTTAGCTGAAGCTAGCTCATGGATTCAAAATAGACTCTCATAGCGAGAGATACAGCCAGAAACACAGCGACGGAGCAGGAGCAGCTATGTAGTCTGAAATCACTAGGCAAGCAGGCTAAGAAATAAATGCCTGCTTTTGAGTTGCTTTATTTATGTAATATTTCTGTTTGACTTCAGGAATTTCAATATGATCCTCCCTCCGCCTTCCCTTCAATGTTGGTTGAGACTTAAAGGTAAGTCAATAACTAGATCCTAGAAAACTGACTGGACTCATCGAAGATACTACAAATTCTGCTTGGCTGAAACTGGAATAAGTCGCTACGTGACCGCTACAGGGTATTCACATTTCTTCAGATGAATATACCAGTGGAAATGCAGCAATTACACTTTCTGAGTAAACTATCTCAGAGTTCCTGGCTGCAGAAACCAAATGTTATTTCTTCTGCTTGTACCATCCCACTGCAGTCAGGGGACTGGAGAGCAGCACCTGGAAATACTTCCCGGAGTGAGAGAATCAGGATTTGGCTCTGAGTGTGGGTTTTTGTGTGCCTGGAGTCTATCTGTGCACGTGTGCAATGCACTGATGTTATAACAGGATCCAAGAATCTGACTAACAGCTGAAAACAGGACATGTGCAATAAATGACAATAATAGTAATAATAATAATAATGACAACAACAATTTCAGTTTACTTGCACATTTTAATTCTGAATTTCAGAAATCAAATAGCTAGTACTATCTTGGTAAGACAGTTTCACAGCACATTGCTGTGAAATAAACTATTAACTTGGGAAAGCCAACGTAGCTGACACAGGTAAAAGTGAAATGCACCTCCTGGAAAGAGCTAATGTAGGAGCTGTGCACTAATTTCTATTGTAATCTTTGCACAAGCATGACTTTTCTGGAGTGGGTTTCACACTCCTGGGGCGGCAGTATGTTTATTGTTGTGTAAGTAGCTAGAGGAAAAGAAATCACCCCTTTACCCAGAGGTAAGAAGTGCAAAAGCTGATATTTCATTGTGATTTTCCAACTGAAAGTTACATCTGATTTTCAACATGAAACTTGGCAAACAACTTCTCTAGGACAAACCTTAACTGATTTTGAGAGGTCTGAAAAAAGAGTGGCTTTTCTCTACAATTTTCAATTTGTAAACTACTTAAGTTTGTATAGAGGCAACAGCTACATTTGTCATTAGACTAATGAATTTAACCAGAAAACAAAACAACAAAACAACAAAACCCCTCAATGATTTTTAAGGTGCACAAATCCATCCTCAAGTCTCAAACACAAGCCACAGACTTCAAAGTTTCTCAGTGCATTTGGTACTCATATTTTAATGTTTCTTTTCAGTAACTCATCGAAGAAGGGAATATTTTCAGAAAGAAAAAAAGTTTTTAAAAAAACAAATAGGAAACCAAGATTTCCTACAGTCTGCCCAGAAGTATGGAGCACTGTTTGGCTGGGTGTCTGTATATCTGTGTTAACTGCAACTTTCTGACGCTCTATGATAGCTTTTCTTAATATGAAGTATGGATAGCAGACTGACGGTGAGAAATACTGGGCACTAAAAAAATCCAAAATCCAAAGACAAAATTTTTAGGAACATTTCTTGAACATTTGAACATTTCTTCTTCTTCTCTCCCTCTCTCTCTCTCTTTTTTTTTTTTTTTTTTTTAATAACATATTGATGGCCAGGAAGCAGAAAAAATATTTTTTAAAGTAAGTATTCTTAAACACTGAAAACATGCCTTGTTTTGTGATTTTGATTATTCTTAACCAAGGAGTGATCTCATCTTTGTTTTTGAAACTTTTGCTTTCGTTTACAGAATTCTATTCCTGATTTCTCTAGGAGAAAGTTGAATAACATGGAGATAATTTGTTCAGATGTATTAATTTCCAAGGAATTCAAATAAATCAGTACATCTACTGAACGCAAACTTCAAAGCATATTTACAACACATAGAAATCATCAACAATTTTTCATTATACCATGGGGTTGAATGGTATACAAATTTTTCAGAAGAAGATGTTTTCAATACTGAAGTCACTACTTGAAAATACGCAGCTACAAAATAAACCTTAAATCAGAAGCAAGCTTGAATAGCTTTGTAATGAGGATGATTTATTTGGATTTTCCCTTCTGATTTCTGAGTTGTCACTGCTGTTGTATTCTTCACCCATGCAACTTTGCACAACTGGCGGTGCTGAATATAAACGAAAGCCATATGTTTATGTCCTTTTGCCAAACGACTACAGCAAATAGTTCTATTATTCCCTTAGGTAACCAACGTTTGCCAAGTATTTCTATTAGTCTGCTTCACCAAGGCTTCAGAGGGCAGAGTCACAGCTTTATGAAATTAAGGGGCAACTGCTAGCTTTTTAAATTTAGAGCAAAATTATATAGTCTACCGTGCTGAAATGTAGCTCACCACAAGCTGATGTGTGATCTTACTTTCAGGAGGTTTTTTGCCTGGATTTTTATTTTTGATGTAGTTCAATGTCTTGTCACTATTTCCTGGGCTATTATGTACTAAATATATTTTTTTAGAAGAGAGAAAGCATTAATATTCAAAAAGAGAAAAATGCTTTGACACCTTGAGATCTTTTACAAATGCACCAAAGTTTTTATCTCACCCAAGTGCTATATAGTTAAAAAAACTCAATAAGCATTATCTAAAAAAAAAAAACAACAAAAAAAAACCTAACCAAAAACAAACAACAAAAAACCCCAAACAACTTACCCACAAGTAAGCTATCCCTCACAAATTAAATTTAAGCAGTGGATTACAACTATCATATTCAAAGATAGCTGTGTTCCTGTCAGTATGTAATGCTGAGTGTAGTACTGAAACTCAAAACCTAGAATTTCTAGGCATGTAGAAAAATTTTTATCTTTTCCAATAGTTCAATATTGTTATACCTGACTGTTGAAGGCTGCTGTTCTTAAAACAGCAGATGCTATACGAGACAAATAGCAATAGTGCATGAGACACTACACACGAAACCACACAGCATTCTAGTACTAATATAGAAAACATTTTGATGCAAATTTATTTTTGTAGATAAATTATCCCACCTTTGCGCGTTTCCAGGTGAAAATATGTGCAGATTCCAAAGGACCAAATTTGTCACTCAGCCCAGGATGCTTTTTCTCATTTAATAGATAATCCTGAAATTCATACTCTGAAAAAAAACCAAAAACAAAACACAAAAGAAGAAAACCAAAAGCCAGCTATGCTAGATAAAACGTAGATGAAACAGGACACTGTTTAAATCAAATGGACAAATAATCCAGGTGCATTGTTTTGTTGTGCGGTTTTTCAAAGATGTGATATAGAAGCATCAGGGATGTCTCTAAGAGGTAGAAAGAGCAGTAATTTTTCTTTTGTTATGGTACTTTCTTCATATTGTTGATGCCCTCTCAGATAGCTTATGAAATAGATTTTCTCTGAGAAAAAAATTTCTTCTTACACAGACAAAAATCCACAGTTTCTATACATAGAAATCCTTACTCAAAAGTTTTTATTGCGTCAGAACCTGTTTGACTGAGTAGGATGGTGCAGTACATGATGTGAAATAAATGAAAAGCACTCTAAAATATTTTAATAATGGCAGAAAAAGCCTCAGTTTTATTTTTTTCTGATTTTGCATATCAGAGTTTAAAGTTTGGCAGACCGATACATATGTTCTCACAAGTAAACTGAAGGAAATCCTTGACATTTCTCTGTGCTCAAGTTTCATTCCTTTCTGTGGGGAAACTCCCACTAAATCAACAGTAACAGCAAGGGAAGAAAAGCTGCAGAAGTTTATAACTGAGTGTACAATATTGAGGGCCGTGTATTTAGAAATAGCGAATACTCAAACCCTTTGAACATTTAAAGTTGTAGGCACTTGCAATCTGGGAAAATGTGGTCATGAGCAGTTGTTATGGGAAGGCTCTATTTTAGTATCACTCCTTCCAGTAGCGACCAAAATACAAAAATTTTACTATCACTTCCAATTTCGAGGACTTTTTAAAATGGTGTCCAGCGTATTTAGTGAAATAGGTCTATTCATTCAAGGTGTTCCAATTATGACAAAGTCTGCAGATAAACTTTTGGAACCCAAAGGTGAAACTTTAACTGCTAATTGAATTATACCTGACGGAGTTTTGTCAGTACAATTTACAATGCTACATGTCTGAAGTTGGAAAGGCTCATTCTAACCAGATTTTCAGGGAAGCTAGAGTTTATTGAGTGACTAATTTCTGCTTAAGTCCCAATAGATAGAATATGAGTTGCATCCCATCAATAACTTTTAATTAAAATAAGCTTTTATCAAATAACAAAACAGCCAACAGCCGCAAGATGATAAAGAAGGGAGAAAACCCAGAGCAAAACAGCCCAATACTGAAAAGATTTTTAAAGCAATTTTCTAGCCAATATGTTGCTGGAAAAAGATATTGTTTATCCTC